>NW_018127922.1:1650582-1658413 GCF_001952655.1 Monopterus albus | reverse complement strand
TTTTTTTTTTTTTAAATAAAATTTTTTTAAATAAAAAACCGTTTTGTTTATTGTGATTGAGGAAGATTTTGAAGAGAATATTGGCGAAGGTATTCTGTGTGTTTGGTTTCCATTGTTTAGTCCGAAGGATGCTTCTAGCCTCCTGCAAACACAATGCTCCTTTTTGAGTGTTTTGCTTCTCTTATCTGCAACTATAAACGCATTATCCGAATTAAATCTGGAAGGCGAATCGATTTGTAGGCATATTGCGCACTCCAAGGCAACAGTCAAAACCTCGTCCACATTTATGTCCTGTTACACTAGAATCTTCTCCATCAAATAGCCTGTGTATGACAGCTTTCACTGACCGGCTGTGAGGTAAAACCATCCTTTTCTAACACCTCCTAGATTCAGGAGCAGACTTCAGGCAATTAAGGGAATATACAAGGTCGGTGAAAGATGGTGAAACTGGGGAGTAACCTTCAAGACAAAGGGGCCAAACCTGTGAGTGTAGAGGACGGCTTTCAGAATGTGCCCCTCATCACTCCACTGGATGTTACCAGCCTCCAGAGCCAAGCACCTGACAAGGTAAGACATGACAGCCGCCCAAACTGTACGTGTGAAAGAGAGAGTTCTCCTGCTTGTATGTGCATGTGTCTGTTTTTCTAAATCGTCTTCTGTTTGGATTAACTCAGTGTTGTTGACCTACGCATTCGTAAACCGTTTTCATGTTGAATAAGACCCCCCCCCCCAACACACACACATACCCTTTCATTCATTCACACATTAATTCATCTCAGCTGTCTCCCAGTGGTGCCCTTTGTTTTCCATCTGAGATTAGGAGACAGATTTAGTGCCAGACAGACTGCCATCTATCATCCCAACATCCCATAGTATGTGCACTGCTGCACATTAATCCAGTTACCATGGTGGCACAACGTGGAGCATACTGGCGTTTCTGTGGGGTCAGGACAGAGAGCTGCACTGATTGCACATTATGAAAATTAAGGGAATTACACAATAGGCAGGATCACTGACGTCGTTTGCACACTTGAAAACTTTCTGGTTGACAGTGCTTGGCTCACTGGACGGCAGCGGTGACTGAGCGAGAATTTTACATGAATCGTGAAATCACTGCACCCACGAGTTAGCTGTCATCTTACTGAGTATTAGAAGGATTACTGTCATGGACCATTATCTGATCTAATGTACTTGACCTGAAAGAGCTTCACACTGAAGGCTAATAGGACAATTAGGTCATTTAAGCAGGAACTGGCTGGTTAATATTTATGCTGCATAACATGGATCTTTATTTGGAAATCCAGCCCACATTCAAACCCTTCTGCCACCTTGTGTTTATCCCCACAAAGTAACTTTTTAAGTTATACCTCATTAGCACTCAGTCCTTCGTGTTCATGCAGGAACAAGAATTCGGTGAATTGCCATTTGATGTTTGTCACATGCAATATAGGTTGAAACTTCGTGGAAAACATCCTGGAAAGCACATGATAATGAACATCATGCTACACTAGGAGTCACAATGAGCAACAATTAGCTACAGCCAATAGCTGTACAGAAAGGCTCCATCCAAATGGCAATACTATCGGCCTTACAGCACCTCTAAACCTCACTAGCTAGCACATTTGTTTAGAGCCAGGCTAGCTGTTTCTTCCACCTTCGAATCTTTGCCGTTTGCACTAACTAACTACATATTTGCAATACATACATGAGCGTGGTATCGACCATTAACAAAGAGATGAAGTGTATCTACCCAAATCTTGAGCTATTCCTTGAATATTTTGGGTCCAGACTGTGGGTTGGACAAAATAAAATCCGCTCTGAACAGAACATGAATAGAATTTTTGATTATTTTCTGATGCCCAGGTCAAAAAATTATTTACAGCAATGAAAATTATCTTCCCTACCTCCTAATTTTAACAAATCCCACACCTCTGCCTGTAATTCCTATCAAATAAAATGAACTCCTTAAATAAGTTTAGAGTGATTCTGGAAAACCAGGAAATACAGCAATCACATTAAGGAAGTAAAGAGTTAAAATACAGCGAATTTCAAAGTACAAAAACTCTTTTGTGTCAACTGATGACCTGAGCTGCTGGCCTTTAGAAAGCAGGCCAATTTTCTAAGAGCAGGGGTCACGTCCTTCATATGATGGGTGCCTAATGTAATTTTAGAATAAAGCTCTTCAGGGGTTTTTACTGTCAAGGGTTCACACAAAACCATCACAGAAAGCTAAAAATAATTCCCAAAGCGGACGTTCACTTGCACCGCTGCAGGCAGAACCACACAGTACAGCCTGAACCCTCATTGTGTATTCTGCTCAGGGATGCACAGTCTCTTCCTCTTTCATATAACTGTTAACTGGACTTGTCAGTCATTGCGCCCATTCACAGAGACACACTCACAGCAGAACACACAGGAAGCCAGTTTGAATTTTACTTCACATTGGACCTTGTGTGTACAATGCAGTCATGTGAGCATGTGTGGCGTTTGTGTGACAAGTCGTTTGTTTGCAGCCAATGATATTTGCAGACATGATATTCACAGAGCTGTCAGTCATTTTACACTGATTCAATCAGTCTCACTGCACTCAAGAACACTGCTACATACTGCTGTCAAAGCTGCCACACACACAGAGTCAAGACACTCATTGACAATATGCATTCCCTAACCATCTCTACTGAATGCCTAACACAAACCCTAGGCCTTACTCTAACACTTAGCCTAAACCTGATTCTAACCCTCAACATTAAAGCCAAGTCTGGACCTTCAGAAAACCCCTTTGAATTTGTGAGGACCAGCTAAAATTGATGATATGATAAAGACATGCACTGTACACACATACAGTGTCGGGTACTGAGTGATTGCTCCAGTTTGTATTTTGGTTTTTGGTTTTATTGATAACCCAGACAGGGAGAGAGAGAATAATCAGAGCGGCAGTGAGCTCCTGAGATATATCAGTGAGCTACTGTCATTGACATTTGAAAGGAAAAGAGGTCAGACAAGAAGACTTGCTGTTTTGTTGACTATCAGTGAATTTTCACATGCCTCGGGAGATACACGCACAGAGATCGCTGTTGCTTGTTGCTTTTGGATACACTTGCTGACAGCTGATGCGGATTCTGTTTGCTGCTCACTTCCTCAGAGGACTGGAAATGGTTAGTTTTAAAGGCACTGAACACATTTCCTTTTTTTATAAATCATTACGTACTGTAAATGTGGATGGGTCTATTTGTTCTTACATGGGACGGTGTGAGAGTTGTAAAGATCAGGTTGCTGCTAAATCTTTGAATTTGTCTCCAGCTGTAAATGGGAGAATTTGTATTCCTGGTAAGTGATGCATGAATGCAACAGAGGCCAAGAGAAATAATGAAATCTGTAATTAAACATCTGAGCGTAGGGGGTATTCATGATGGCTGGCACAGCTCACATAATGGCAGTTCTACTACTTTATCCTATATACTGTGCATATGTGCGATCACACGTGGCAGTGTCTTGTTTTCTAATGAATTTTCTGTATTACTTTGTAGTCCTGCTTTCTATGAAATAAAAGCCTCTATTTGATACCATATAGATGATATTTTTCAACTGTTTAGACTATTCATACTGTATTCTGTAATTAATTCGCCTGTGGCGGAGTCTGCCATATCCTCCATTAAACTGTGTCAGAGGTGTGTTATGCTCCTGCTAAACTGCTGCTGCTATTGATGATATTACATCAAAAACATTCAGCTGGCAAAGTGCGGAGGAGCTGGACTGTTTGTCAGAGAGGTTGGCGCTGTTTACATTCTGTAATTATGTCTCACCATGTTTTTGCATGAATGCAGCAGAGGTAAATCCAGAAGCAGTACATGCATACAATCTAGTGCTATTGTGATTAAAGGTGCATTAACTAACTTTTAAAACAAAAAAACCCCTGACACATCCCGTTCCTTAGCAACAATGGATACAGTCACCAGTCAGAAGCTATTGTCAGCTGACTAACGACTAAATGAGGACTTCACTTGTTAGTTTAGAGGTAAAACGGACTTCAGTGAGTGGACTGCGGCCAAAGCAGTGCAGATGCCACATTTCTGCAAGTTTTGTTCTGCTTGCTCAACAGCTGTTTGATAAACTACTCGTACATTCTCTGCTACTGGTTGATTCTGCCCTATGGAGTGATTCTTCACATCTTCTGCTCTTCCTCTGCTCAGCTGTGCATGATTGTATATGTGTTTGAGAGGAGCACAGCCCCTTGCTCCTCTAAACAAAGAGTGACCCAGCAAAAAAAGACAGTGGGAAAGCAAAGTAGGATGGTCCGTGTAACCCATGAGGTTAACTGCCAGGTGACAGTTAAGAGAAGTATGGGGTGTACTGCTTGTTAGTGGAAGCGCAGCTTAACTGACTGACGAGTCCTGGCTCCACAGCAGCACAATGCCAAGTGACGAGGTTGACAGTGAGTCGACAGCCCCAAACAGGACTAAAAAAAGCACTAACATTACACAAATCTTGAATTACTCCCACATTAAAATCATATAAATTCATCACAGAGGTGAAATCATAACCATGCTAGGTGGCTAATATTACCGAAACAAACCCTTTATCTTTAGATAAAGGAAGAACGCCACATCTGAATCATAAACTGCTGCTTTTGAAACTCTCCATCTGGAAAACCCTGGTTTTTCCTCTTTGTCTGTCCCACTCTCTCTGTGCAAAACAACACCACCCCTTCGATTTGGCAGCCACTGTTTTGGACTTTTAGAAGAAGAAAGAGGACTGACCATCAAAACAGAGGGTGAAGGAGCAGGAATAAAAACAGAAGGGTTGTTGGCAGCAGAGTGATTGGGAGGGGGCTAGTGTAACTAAGAAACACCACGTCCTCTCCCATTTTCACTGGATTTATCAGCAAAGTGCAAAATCCTAGTTAATGCACCTTTAATTTTATAGTATTGTTAGTAGCCTCACAGTTCACTGTTCATTCCCCTATTTTGATTAAGTCTCACAGAAGGTCAGTACTGACATAAATGAACAGCAGTCTCAGGAAAAGCCAGGATTTAATCTTAAGGATTATAATGTAAAGGACAGTGACATGAGTGTAGGAGAACAAAAACATACTCCACTTGTATTTTTGTAATCTCACTAAATTGAAAGTTTTTGCCCATGATCCACATAGAAAGAGTTGAATGTTAATCAGTTTTTTATCTGGCTTTCAGAATCTGATCTGAGACCAGTTTCTTTTTCTCCATCCTTTAAAGCTAAATGGAAAGTTAATGGGTCATGTGACCTGACTGGTACCCCAGATGGGCTGTCTGGTTCTGAGCAGCTTTACTCACGCGAGCTCAGTTGTTTATAGCTTGATCCTGCCTGATGACTGTGTGACTTACAGTGTTAACCACGGATATTTTAGGGGGGGCGGGGTGCAGTGACAGTGCTGCTGTGGCCTACAGAAGCTTTAACGAGGAATTTGATTAGATTCCATCAGGAGTGCTGGTGGTTTGGACAAAAGGTGGAAGGTGGAGACAGAGATAACTAGACAGGCTCATAGAAAGATCTTTTGTCTCTTTTTGTTGCTTCTAGGAGACTAAAGCTAAGAAACAAACACCTGCTTCACTGGCAATGACAGACTTACATTACAGTCATTCTGTTAACCTGTCCAACAGGCCTCCTTATACAGCTTCATCCTTTCCTTTTTTGTCTTTTATCTGTTCCTTTTTGAGTAGTTTTTAAGTGTTAGTCGTTCTTCATTCAGCTGTGAATGCATATCCTCATGAATTAGGGAGGATTTCCTGGGAGCACACTCAGCATGTTAAATCAGTAATGTATTGCTGAATGACTTGTGTGTTGTGACAGTGCGAGTCCTCATAACCAGATGAACCATTGTCCAATTTTAATTTGAAAAATCGCCACATAAGTTCTCTGCATTTATATGATTGGCTGTGCATAGAGTAGCTGTGGCATCTGAAGACAGACCAGTGTATCACACCAACAAAGCAGGAACATGTTTATGCAAAGGAAAACCGGCACGCTGATGGATCCTGTTAGTTCCTAATGTCAGTGTCGTTAAAGGTCAGGCTTTGTCATCAAACTGAATAATTTAATCTATATACCATACCCTAGGTAAGTCAAATCCTCAGGTTAGTAAATCCACTAGGGCTGCAATTAACAATTAATTTCATTAATTTAATTTTCATTATTAGTTTTCTCATTTAATCAATTGATAATTTGGTTTATGAAATGTGAGAAAACAGTGAAAATGATCAAAATATCCAAGATCTCAACATGCTGTCAACAACTGCTTGTGTTGACCTACTGCTAGTCTAAAATCTAAACATATTCTTTTACAATCACATACAACAGATAAATCTACAAATTGTAGCTTGGACCAGAAAATATTTGGCCTTTGCAAATGAATACAAACCCCAGCAATTAAGGAACTTTCAAAATAGTAGCCAAATGACTTTCTGATGATTGATGGACCTTTCAGTCAACGTTTTAAATGCAACTCAGTAAACCAATTTAATGACAAGTACTTTCAGGAAAATTTCTGCAGGAGCTAAACTAAGCACACACCTTGTAAAAATGTTTTAAAAACATATCTTGCATTTGTAAAGTTATAGGAAACAGAATGAAGTAGAAACCTTCCACAACAAGGGAAATATTTATCTTTTATATTTAAGGTAATGAAAAACATGCATATACCATCAATCCTCAGAGTCGTTGCTGCCTTAATGCAAGTATTTCATATTCCTAACAGCCACACTGGGCCCCTGTATAAAGTAAGAGCACTGCATTGCTGCCTGTTGGTTGGTTTTCAGTCCTGCTCCTAAGGCTCAGAGCCCTGATGGTTTTTATTCTAGCTGGTGAAATAGAGATTGATTTGCATCTAGGATGCAGAGGGAAATGCACTGCAAATAACTACTCTTGCTTATCTAGATAAAGAAAGAAAAAGCAGTGTTCACCCTGAGAGACCAAGAATGGGTTACAGCACTGAGCCAGTGACTGTGGTTTATTTGTAACAATACAATGTTTTTCTTTTTAAAACTGCAATAATCAGTGTTTTTATATTAACAGTAAAGCACAGGACTATGTATGTCAGAGTTGCTCATACTGATGAACCCTCAGTTTCAGATGACAAGATTTAAGCCATATAACAGCCTGACCAGAACCAAAAATGGGCATCAGACATGACAAAAGATTATTTTATCTCGTATAGTGTGTCTTCGTGAACAACGACTGATGCTGCATCTTGGATGCATCATGATGTACCAACACAAAGTCTAACGATGCTGCATCTTGGATGCATCATGATGCACCAACACAAAGTCTAACATGCCAATGTTTTCCCTTTCTATGACGTGTTGGAGTGAAGCTGACCAATAGGAGCACAACACCCCTGGTATAAAGGACTGAATCATATTTGTCAAGTCAGTGAATCGACAATCAATTCCAGTGATGAAGATAACATTAGGATATTAGCTTCCACAGTCAGCCCTGTGTAGTGCTCTATAAGGGCTAGTTAGCTAGTTTTTGGTCTTTTATTTTTACTCCAAATTCTCCCTGAAGAATGGAGAATCCATACTGCTCTCTTTATTTCTTTTCTTATGCATTTCCAAACATAAGCCAGGTGGCATCACGCACACCATTACATTTTCCTGGTTTCTAGCAACTCCTTCATGCAAGTCGCTGTAATCTCTCAGATACAAGTGTGTAGTCTGTCGTACCTCTCATCCCCAATCATTTAATTTTGCATTTTGAACATCTTCTCAGACAAAAAAAATCATGTAGTCTGACCAGGCATTAGAGAATTACCACCTTTCTGCCATTCTCCTCCGCTCTGTGGGGCAACTTTGCCGTT
>NW_018127922.1:1644193-1650150 GCF_001952655.1 Monopterus albus | reverse complement strand
GAAAGCAGGGCTGATTAAACATTAATCACTTTTATATCCTGTTAGAACTCATGTTGCATCAGTACAGCTGCTACAAGAACAGGTCTCTCCTTCTTATAAGGATTTCATTTACTGTTTTATTCACAAAGGAAATATTAGAATCAGACATGTCAAAAGAAATGTCTGCAGCTGCCTTCCACACTGAAACTCTCCCGCAGCTCAGTCTTTGAGGATGAAAAATAAAACAGCTATCACAGTGGTAACTGGTCTGAGGAATAATGTAGTGGGAAAGACGGAGAGAAAGGGAAAAGTCCTGACAGCTTTTCCATAGGGAATACCAAAAAAATAAATAAATCAAAAACCACACAATGTGACTGGAGACAGTGTCTGGCTGCGTTTGACAAGCATTTCAGAAATGCACTTTTCTGTACTTCTTCATGTGTCGCTCATTCACCTTTTCGTTCACTCAAATATAAAAAAAATGAAAACTAAAAAATCATGTTGTCTTGAGAACTTTATGTGGCAGCAGTTATTTCACCTCAGAATTAAATTGTGGAGCTTTCTTGCAGAACTAAAAGTGCCTGTCTGCCAGTCATGGAGATATTTAAAGGTCACAGTGAATCACACATTTGCATAAAATATACATGACTAATTGAGCATCTGTATCTCGCAGGAAATTGCAGCAGATGCTGTGCTTCTCAATGTGCTGGAGCCATTTACCTGCTTGTTACTGATGTAGACCTTCCCGTCAGTGTTGTTGACAGGAAGGTCACAGTAAAAGGTCACAGTAAGTGAAGATGTTTAAATTTAAACAGGGCCAAAAGTCTGCGGCCGTGGTAGCAGCTCTTTGAGGCTGTACGCTGAAAAAAATGTTAGGAAATATCTCAAAACCTAACAACAGGGGCATTAATGTTGGACCAGGCCACCTGATGTTCCTAAAGCTACGCTGCCACCTCACCTAAAAACAAAACAAACAAAGAAAAAATTAAAAAAACTACCCATGAAGACAGAAATACATTTTCATGGGAAATCTCAAATGAAACACAAGGTGCTAACTGTGGAAGAATAAGCAAGCATGTTATAATTATATTTTCATTGATCCTGTTGTGACGGCTCAGGGCTGCGTCATTTATATGTTTTGTTAAACAAGATTTTATTGTTAAATTAGCAGTTTTCCAGAATGTGTTTGGACCTGTTTAATTAAAGAAGGTTGTTCAGTAGGTTTCTGAGATGCTAATAGCTAAAAGGTAAATGAAAAAGCTAAATGAGGCAACAATGATTGATGGTCACTTCAGTAGATATTATAAAATAAAGGAGTGAGAGGGAAAGGATGGGAAAGAGCATTTTTTTCATAAAGCACCGGTGTGTTTGAACCTAGAGGCCCTGAGCATGCTATTGTGAAATGAGTCAGAGAATAAGAGGGTTTAGACAAAATTGAGACATTAGTTACGACTTTGACAAGCCTGGTGTCTGGTGTTGCTGCCCTGAAAGCCACGAGGGTCCGAAGCCTCAGGGGCCCAATCAGATGCACTGTATTCAGTAGACCTACTGCGGCCCTCAGCTCTGAGATAAGAGCTTTCTGCAGTCAAAAGACAGCTTTGTTATTCAGCTAGTGCATCCAGTCTGTTTGCACAGCAGTTTCTGGCTTTGTGTTAAAGTGACGGTGAGCTGCTCAGAAGCAGCGTAATTACCCACAAGGACACCAAGACATTGTTCTCTTTCTCTCCATCCACCTCTCCTCTGCCCTGTCATTTGTACACCTTGCACCCATTCCCTGTGCACATGAATATACAGCAAATGCATGAAAAAGTAGGGACACTTTCTCCTTTCAGCATGTAAAAGCAATCTTTTTGTATTGTACTAGAAACATGACCAGTGGGCGCATTTTATGTTCTGTTGCACTGAGCTATATTTATTTATACATTGTACTGACGTTCACTGTTTTTTTGAACCAGAACTAGGAAAACGTGAGGAAAGCTGTTTTAAAACAAAGACTTTAAAACATGTATTCAAGTGAGAACACAGGTATAATCTTGATGTCTTGAGCAGAATTAAAGGATTCTTGAACTGAACCTCATTGGACCACATTGTTTCTTGAATGCAGTGCTCTCAGATATATTTAATCATTTATATGCTTCTGCAATTTGTTTTCTATATCGTTAACATTTCCATCTTTTAATTTATTTTAACGACCTTTGCGTTGACCTTTTAAAATGTGACCCATCCTTCACTGACTTTGAATTCCAGACTATTTAACTGCTTTCACGCTTTCGCCCTCCTCCAGGTGGTGGTGAAAACTCGCACAGAGTACCAGACAGAGAAGAAGAGGCTGAAGGTTCCCAAGGTGGAGGAGTTCACCATCAGCTTTACTGATGGGGTGTCTGAGAGACTCAAGGTAAGAGCTAATGAATTTGTAAAACTGTAATGAATTTAAAAAACATGCTGATTATCTGTGATGCAAAAAAGACGGAGAACAATTTGTGTACACGTGTGTGTGTGTGTGTGAGAGAGAGAGAGCGAGCGCTGTGGTAATTTCATCAGGCTGTAACTTAAAGCAGGATATTTAGTTTGACATTTCCTCCGTCAGCTTACCAAAATCAGATCACTGTGGCCCATTTTATCTGCCAGTTTGGTTTAGAAACACACCTGCAATTGACTCCATTTGCTGTGTAAATACTTGCAGACAAACAAACGGGAGAACTGGTTGTACTATGAAAATCTCATGCAGACACAAACAACAGGCTGCTCTCGTTTGTCTTTCCATCTCTCACAGATGCATTTAAACACACTCTCCCTCAGTGTAGGAACTAAACAGATTTACTCAGGAATTGTTCTTGATCTGACTTCATATATCTATAACACAGGATTTCAAAGGGAAATATGATGCTTTTTAACCAACTACATTTATCTGAGAGAGATAGTTTCTAGTCACTTTACATATTAACATTTTATCTTAAAAATGATGATAGAATACAAGCACCGGTTCCAAACCATTTGCCTCGGGGCCTGTCAGATTGATTGCCCCTCTACACTTCTCAGATGTTTCATCTTAATAATTGTTTGAGGATAATAGACATCAAACTGTCCAACGTTTCACAACATAAGCAAAGACTGGTGAATAGTCCAAACAATGAAAACAGATCTGTGAACCAGAACTTTGCTTTCTTCTCTCCTTTCCCAATATTCATCTCACAACCCCTCAGATTTATCTGGCGACTTAGCAGGGGCCTGACCTCTAGCTTGGAGGTCTAGACACAATCACCCGACTGCATCTAAAGATGGGGACACACATTACGACTATTGGGCCGGTTGTGGATTTGATTTGGGTGTGATGACTGATCATACCAAGTCGTTGGTGGCAACAGTCGGCAAATAAAACCATTTAGTGTGTGATACTGTATGTAAATATTCTAATTCTTAAGTCTTCAGACCTCTGCCAGTCAATCCCTCAGTGATGACTGTTCACATCACTCATGCATTGCCCAGGTGAGACATACAGATACCTATCTTCATTATACAAAGTTTGCCAACCTTCAGTGCCTCTCCATCCTTTCACACTCTCACCCACACTGTGAGATAAGTGAGATGTCAGTCACAGGGGCCGTTTTCCTGCAGAATGAGCACTCTTAACTTTGATACTTTAAATACTTTTGTTCTTAAGTAGGATTTTGAATGCAGGACTTTTACTTGGAGTATTTTTACATTGTTGTATTTACTGAATAAAGGAGTTGAATATTTTTTCCACCACTGCTCTTCCCTAGCAAAGGGACAGGTGACTTGATCTATGTGTGAATCACTGAGTTACTGTTCCAAAAACATCTACATCGCTGAGTCTGTTCAATCCTCGGTCGTTAGGGGAGACCAAAGAGATCTCACGTTGTCATGGCAGCAAAGAAAACCTCGCTCCATGGCAACCCTGACGGAGAGCGAATGAGAGGAACGTGTATGTGTGTGTTTGTAAATGAGAGGTGTAAACTGGTCGGCCGTACAAAACATGGTGGAGAACAGAATTAGATACTGTACCAGACACGCAAAGACACACACACACAGACACAAACCTACAGTGAAGCTGTTTCACACCATTACTGCCAAGGTTAAGTAGAAAACTGCACTACCTGGGCCTCTGCAGCACTGCAAAGGGATGTGATGAGCTTGGTGTCTTGGAAATGGCAGCATTAGTGGTCAAGCATGTCATGAATCATCTACATAGAGAAACTTTGTTTTGCTCATAAAATCCAGCTGGAGTCCCTTGTATTGTTCAAATTGTCATTCATTCATTCATTCATTCATTTTCTACCGCTTAGTCCCTGAACGGGGTCACGGGGGGGCCAGAGCCAATCCCGGCTGGCAATCGGGCGAAGGCGGGGTACACCCTGGACAGGTCGCCAATCCATCGCAGGGCTAACACATAGACGCACAACCACACACGCGCACACGCACTCCCATGGGCAATTTAGAGACACCAATCAACCGAAGCTGCATGTCTTTGGACTGTGGGAGGAAGCCGGGGTACCCGGAGAGAACCCACGCAAGCACGGGGAGAACATGCAAACTCCACACAGAAAGGTCCCGGGTGGGGACCGAACCCGTAACCTTCTCAAATTGTCATCATTGTAAGAAAAAAAAAAGACATTTTGGCTGTTCTTCTCTTCAGTTTCATGGAATTTCTAGAAAATGAACCATTTGAGAAACTTAGATAACCAGATAAGAATGTATGTTTTTAATTATTTTAAAAATAATGCCTACATGATTCTGGTGTTTCATGACATTGCAGAAAACCATGCAGTAATGTTTTGAAACAATCCTGCTTAAGGCTATTTGCGGTATTGCACAATGATTTAATACAGTACAACATTAATATACAATTCTTTTGTATGGTACTTTTTAAGTGATATTAGCAGCTTTGTGGATGGCAGCGTTGGTCTTGTGTTTAATCCTAATTAGAAAATGCTAGAATGCTAACACACTAAACTAAGAACATGAACACCTGCTAAACAACAGCATGTTAGCACCATCACTATGAATATGATGACATTAGGTTGCGGTTTAGCTCTGCCTCACAGAGCTGCTAGCATGGCTGAATTTCAGTCCGAGCAGTTCTTTGGATGGTGGACACGGTTACTGGCCAGCTGTGCAGAGCCAGGCATTGCACTCTCTCTAGCTATTTTCTTATTTATTACATGATTATTTGTGGCACTTTTCATGTGAGCAATCAAGTGCAAAACTATGAATGTCTTCCGGAACAGGCTGTCTGAAAATATCCCTGTTATCTCCATGCGTTCCATCTCCATCTCCACATCTCCAGTGTATGCTTGTCAACATTAAAATCATTTAGCCTTCTCAACAAATACAGTCTCTGTATGGCTTTCCAAACAATGTAGTCCATATTCTCTGTAAAACTGACCTTCTCGCTCTGCCCTACAGTATCGCCATTCAGAATGACTATAAGCACATTAGATTTTCTGATCATCTGAAGACCCAGCTCTGAGAGTCCATACACAGGCTTATTGCTCAGCTTTTCAGGATACACTTGAGAGATGCTTTGGAGACTTGTGCATGTGTGAAACTTGCAGTTGGAGAAACCAGTGAGGACACAGTGTCACAATTGTAGCAGACTTTACAACACCACATTGGCTTTTATTGGGCAGAAATGTATTTCAGTCTGTGTGATTTTGTGCAGCGTCAGTTGGTTTTGGATGTTCAAGTTAACCGCTTGCTTTGCTTGACTGACAGAGCTGATTCTGCAGGCACACAGGCATGTCCACATACACACACACACACACACACACAGTACAGTACAGGGCACAGCATGCTTTGCAGTGCAGAGCAAACATTTCTGGATGAAAAGCTTGCACATCTCTCTTCAAAGCTTTGCAGATTGTGTTGATGGATGAAGAGCTCAGAGTGTAAAACGCTCTCTAATCTGCCCTCCCTCACCGCCTTGCTTCTGCTTACCACACTCCAGCCTTTTCTCCGTT
>NW_018127922.1:1633868-1644158 GCF_001952655.1 Monopterus albus | reverse complement strand
CTCTCTCACTGCTTTATTTCCTCTCCTTGTGTGTTTCTGCTTACTGCATTACTTTTCCCTTTTTGACTTAAAAAGCTTTATTTTTAAATGCAAAGCAGCTTCATCTGCAAATAACCTGTTACATCTCAGACACTGACCTGCAGCTGATGGTGTTCTTGTGAACCCAGAGTAGGAAATCAGGAACAAGTGGGGAAAAGATTGAAATTTATAATTGTTTGTAACCCAATAAACTCTATACAAAATATACAATACAATCAGAAGGTGGAAATTGGGCACAACAGCTGGCATTTTTGATGATTTCTCATCAGAGCTCCTTCCTACCTGCTCTTTCCTCATCCATCCTCATCCCCCCCATTAGACCATCTTCATGTGTCATCACCCTCCTGTGTCAATGTCTCCTGCTTCCTTCCTCCCTCCTACACTCATTCTTTTCCTCACTGCCTGCCTTCAACCCCCCATGTTTCTGATCGTCTTTCTGATAACTCCTAGCAGATCTAGCCTATGATGTATTCCCTGTAGTAGTTGTGTTCCATGAACAACTCAAGTAGGGCACGTTTCACCCCTCATTAACATGCAAAAATATAGGCAGAGTACACCCTCCTGAATCAAATGGAGGAAGAGGAGGGGCAAAGAGGAGGAGGAGGAGAGAGGTGAAGAGGGGCAGAGGGCAAGCCAAGTGGCCAAAAAGACATATACTGTACGTACTGTAGATACATGGGCCAAGCCAAAATTATTGCAAGTTTTCAGCTTTCTCAAATATGTTTTGAAACAGCATAGCCAAAATTCAAAAAGCTTAGTGACAGTAGAGAGGAGCAAAATGATTTTGGCAAATTAATACATAGAGGAATTACTTATTGCTGACAGGTGGTTTTAAACAAATAAATGATTAAAGGTCATAGTACAGGCGTACCCACACTTTACTCAATTTAATGATTATTAGAATTAAATACAGGTAATTGTATAGTTGTAGGGATCTTATAAAAAGGTATATACCTTTTTTACATATTGTGTATTTTGTTCTCACCTTTTTTTAAATTAAAATTTCATTCGTATTCTAATAAAATGCAACAGCGTTTGTGTTCAGAAAGAATCTGAAAAGCCACAAAATGGTTGTGCTAACCAACCAAAGCATGATTTTCTGCACAAAGCCTGACTTTTAATGCAAAAAAAGTCAACATAATCTAATTAGCAAGTATAAAGTATAAAATAAAGATGATGATTTAGGTGTTTCCTTATCAAAAAAGTTTATGCTATCTAAAAAAAAAAGAAATCTGGATGAAACTTTTATATTGGAAGCTTTTTGGTTTAAATTCAGTTTATGACCTTTGCAGCAATAGAGCTATTCCTTTTATCTTTCATTTCCCCTTTCTAAAAAAAAAAGAAAATGCCTTGAAGAGCACCTTTGAAGAGGAGGACCTGGAAGAGAGGAAAGCATTAGCCTGGTGCAGCAGGGCAGGGATTGACAGTGCAGCTGTAGAGACTGATGAAGGGAGATTTAATTCCTGTTGTGCTCCTACTCGGTTTCTGGCTCACTTGCATTCCAGAAAACATGGTGTACTTGGCCGGCTCCCCCTCACACACACACACACACACACACACACACACACACACTTCAAACCCATGTGCACACACTCCTACAGGACTGACACTCTCACTATCCAAAACTAATGCCAACACAAACCTCATCAAGTGAGCACATGCACTCACGCAGACACGAACATATAGACGCTGACCATATGACAGTGCTGTGACTGCCAAACTGAACACGCTCGGTGCCAACAGAAGTTAGCAGGCCTGTGCAGGTAGCGATGGGAGATTCAGCCATCGTCCAAAACAATTATCCCATTATTACCTCCACTTCGCCTTCAGATAAAAGCTCTGCTGCAGTCTGCCGCCTCCACAAAAGCCCGTCTCTGTTTGTCAGGTCGGAGGTAATTACTGCTGTGATTCGAAACCTTGCACACCCTCCTGATCCACATTTTGTTCTGCCTTGTTCTATATGGATGACTAATAGTACGCTGATTGTAGGGACAGTTTATACCTGTTCGTCAGTCTCGGTGAAACACCCACACTGATGCACACACACATACACACACACACACTGAAGTAAGTAATGGAGGGACAACTGATTTACAGTGGGTACGGAAAGTATTCAGACCCCCTTAAATATTTCCCTCTTTGTTATATTCCAGCCATATGCTAAAATCATTTAAGTTCATCTTTTTCCTCATTAATGTACACACAGCCCCCCATATTGACAGAAAAACACAGAATTTTTGACATTTTTGCAGATTTATTAAAAAAGAAAAACTGAAATATCACATGGTCATAAGTATTCAGACCCTTTGCTCAGTATTTAGTAGAAGCACCCTTTTGAGCTAATACAGCCATGAGTCTTTTTGGGAATGATGCAACAAGTTTTTCACACCTGCATTTGGGGATCCTCTGCCATTCCTCCTTGCAGATCCTCTCCAGTGCTGTCAGGTTGGATGGTAAACGTTGGTCGTCATGTTTAACATGTCATTTTGCTTCAGTGGCATTTTGGTCTGTTTCACCCAGATAGATGAGTCGGTGTGAAAATGTGGGAAAGATGGTCAAAAATGTGATTTAATGTGCTTCTCTTAAAAGCAGTTGTAGGTTTGGTGGTTGAATAAAAATGGGAAGGAGAAAGCTGTGTGACCACACAAAGCAGTTTTGAGTTTTGAGATTCAGTAAATTTGCCACTTCCCCTTTTTTTAACTGTCTTCTTTTTTATGTGGTGTCAAATCTGTGAAAAAGAAAACATTTGTTTGTACATGACCCGGTTGTACTTTTCCTCAGATGCCTGGTAATATCTAACATCTTCAGAATGAATCTAAATGGTAAATCATAATAATGTGGTTTATGATGACATATGAGTGCACTTTTCAAAGTACTCTACATCAGGATATTTCATTCTGACTGACAAGATGTACTTAACATGTACTTACCAAACAAACAAAAACACTATCTTTATAATAATGACCCTCATCAGTCAAATTAAATATAGGGAAGGGTGAATGCGGCCAAGTACAGGGATATCCTGGACGAAAACCTTCTCCAGAGTGCTCAGGACCTCAGACTGGGCTGAAGGTTCACCTTCCAACAAGACAATGACCCTAAGCACACAGCTAAAATAACAAAGGAGTGGCTTCACCACAACTCTGTGACTGTTCTTGAATGGCCCAGCCAGAGCCCTGACTTAAACCCCATTGAGCATCTCTGGAGAGACCTGAAAATTGCTGTCCACCAACGTTTACCATCCAACCTTACAGAACTGGAGAGGATCTGCAAGGAGGAATGGCAGAGTATCCCCAAATGCAGGTGTGAAAAACTTGTTGCATCATTCCCAAAAAGACTCATGGCTGTATTAGCTCAAAAGGGTGCTTCTACTAAATACTGAGCAAAGGGTCTGAATACTTATGACCATGTGATATTTCAGTTTTTCTTTTTTAATAAATCTGCAAAAATGTCAAACATTCTGTGTTTTTCTGTCAATATGGGGTGCTGTGTGTACATTAATGAGGAAAAAAATGAACTTAAATGATTTTAGCATATGGCTACAATATAACAAAGAGTGACAAATTTAAGGGGGTCTGAATACTTTCTATACCCACTGTAACTCAGCACTAGTATTATAGTCTAAACCTTGTGTGCTGTAGGTGGTAGAACATCAGAGTAAGGGAAGGGAGAAGGCAGATGCTTCTTTGTTTTGTTGCAGAGATGAGAGCAACAGTATCTAAACTCCTCTGCTGCACTTGGAGTAACAGAGGATGTCTTTGCATATGAGCTCTAGGTTTAAAACTAAGGCCGATTGTTTTTACTGACTTTCCCTGAAATACACAGTATTTTGTAAAAAGCAGACCAGAGATTTTCATGCACATTTTATGTCCCCCTGCATCCAGACGTTATTGTGTTTCCGCCTGTTACAAGACACTGATGACTATGGTTTACTCTAATTGAGCTACTCTTGTCTGAAATGTCTGATTATGGTTCCAGTGATAAAAAGTGAAGAGGAAAATTGGTAGGAAACATAAATAACATACTAATTAGACTTCCTCTAAGGAAAGGAATAAAGAAACAGTTAAACTAGAGTTTTTGTGCTCATTATTTTAAAAACCTGATTTTCACTCTTTTTAAACTCTTAACATGCTGATTGACAATGTTTACATGTTGGCATGTTCACTCTTTTGCATATTAGCATGGTATCATTTGCTGATTAATGCTACAAAGAAAGTTCAGCTGAGGCTGTCATTAGTTTTGCAGGTATTTGGTCATAAACTAAAGTATTAGACAAACTGACCTGATATAATACTGTGAGAAGAAAAGTTAATGGATCCCTGAAGTGATTAAAACTAAGTCTGAGGGAGGCATAATGGATCATTTCACTCAAAACCACAAAAGGTGGTGTTAGTGGAAAAGATGTAAGACCATTAAAATCTTGGGAATTTATCCTCTGGGACTCATAAATGTTTTCTATAAAATTGAATGGAAAGCCTTCCACTCAATTGCTATTGAGGTATTTCACACTACAAGTCAATACTCCTTCAGGAATTCAATTTTCGCCTCACACTGGAAACTGACTAGAAGATGAAAATAGAGCACTCTGTAAGTGTAGTGCTGTGTGTTCCTCTGAACCGTAAGCACAGTCCTGTTCAACTCAGCTTTCCAACCAAGAGGCCTCAAAGCTGACTCAGATTTGAGATCAGCTGCCATGCAGGATGTGCAGACAGACCGTGGCCAAGTAGACAACTCTCAGTCTTCAGGACTAGAAAGGAAGGCTCACAGATAACATGAGAGACAGACATCACTGCTGTGTGAGTGATATTTGGGATGATTTATAAGTCCATTTAGTTTCTGTTCAACTTCTCGCTTTAGATCTCATGTCAAGCAACATCTCAGATGACTTCCGTCATTGTCTGCCTACCACTATCAGTAGATGTGAATACATATACATAAAACATCTCTCTTACCCAATTGATATACAAAAAATCCTAGAATTAAATTCTAACCACATATCACAGTTTATCTCAAAGACCAAAGCAAAGAGAAAATCTAATTTGCGATTACTACAAAGGAATGCTGATTCCATCCAAGATTGACCATCCTGTCTTCTTTTTATATGAGGATGCAAAGGCGGCTATATCCAGATTCTGCTGTTGGACTTAATAACTCAGATATCAGGAGTCGCGCCAAGACTAAAAAAAGATTTCTGAGCGTGATCGATGGCCAACAAGCCCATGTAGTCTGACAGCATTAAATCTCTTGGCATGCATTCTGTTATGCAGCCCGACCTGTTTAAACGTATCAGTCAATTTTTATGTGTTTAAATCCACCACAGCTTGGGGGAGGAATGATAACAGTCCACAGTGCTTTGTGAATGTCTGTGTTTTCTTTATTACAATACCATCAGATACAATTCTATTTTCTACATTATGGAATCACGTTTCTTTGGGCCTTAACTGGTTTGTTGGAAACTCTGTGAAATGATATTATTCTGTCTTTTGCTGTGATATCTAGCAGGATAGCTTTAAAACCTTTTAGCATATTTCAGTGAAAGTGCGAGGAAAATTAGGCTGTTGCTGGAGGAAAAAGTAATTAGTGTCTGGTGCTGATCCAGCAGTTTTAAAATGATTTCTTAATAGTCAAGATAGGGCATTTTTTAAAGTAATTGTTTCACTTATCTCATGAAGTACTGCAGTTACTGGAATGAAAAAATAGGTTGCATGTAATCTACTGATGCATTTATTTGTGCAACAATTTGGAAGGCACAGACAAATGTTATCCTTCTTATAAGGGGCATCAGATCAGTTGTTTCTGTGTGTCATTCTGTGGGGCAAATACAATTTGGAGGACTTCTTGTCACATTCAGTGTCTCATGAGATTTGCAGGATAAAACTGTAATCTATTAGCTGAAGGTCCATGAAGATATGATGAATTTAAGGCTCATTCAAAGAACAAATCTGTGCATGCGTCTCAGCTGCTTAATGGTGCATGCTTGATTCATTCGAAATCTGTTCAATCTGCCACAAGACAAATGGAGACATGAGACCAAAATCAGGTTTCTGTGTTGAAAAATGATAAATGGATGTGAGAAAGTGAGGTGTCATAGTGCTCCCTGTCCTCAGCCAAAGTCCTTCACTCTCCTGCTGCTGTTCTGACAGGCTGAGCCGTGGGAGCAAGTGGGACTCACACAGACTGTAGATAAGTAGCCTGACCCTTCTCTTCTCACTTCTCTGTTGTTTCCTCTCACTCTAACATCTGTCTTTGCAATCGATCCACCTCCCTCTGCCATATATTCTGAACATGAATATTAGTTTTACTGTTAAGTGTATTGACTGACATATTTGACTTGGCTCAATTTTAGCTGGCTCTGAAACGGTTTAAAATGATTTATTGACCTCCCAGGTCTGATCATGGCAGTGCAGAGCCTCTGCCCATCATCTATTTTACTCCTAAAGCTCTTCTCTCCAATACAGATCCTCCCACTAAATCATAGCCCTCTCCAAAATCTCCCCATCTACTCTCTCCAGGTACAAAGGTTCTTTGCCATCCCAGCTTTTATTTCTCAGATTTCTTCTTTGAAGATATTTCTCTCATGTGATCATTCGGTTGTAACAGCAAGACTATCAGTGGCCCAGTGGCTTTGAGCATCGCTGCTGTTAGCAGTCAAATTATGTGGTTTACGAAGCTGCACATCATTGGTTAAACTGAGCTCACCTGGTTGTAGCCAAGAGGTTTTTAGTTGACTGTAGTGTAAATACACACAGTATCTGGCTGTTCAGTATCATGGCAAAACCATTATCATGAAGACAAATACAGAATCTGAACTCAATCCGGTTAAGAATTTGTGGCTATAAACTTGAAAAAGGTAGTGACCATGTCACCTGACAGAGCGTTAGCAGTTTTGCAAAGAAGAATGGGGGAAATTGCAATGTTCAGATGTGAAAAGCTGATAGAAACCCATCCACACAGACTCAGGGCTGCACAGAAAACACTTTCAAATGTTTCCTTCCTCAATACCAACTTGAAAGGGGTGAACACTCAAGCAAACAGGAATTATATACTTTATACTTGTTTTTAAGTTAGATCACTAGGTGGGGATGATTTTCACTTCAACAGGTCTTTTCTGTTGCAAATTAATTCAGTGCTGCAAGACAATAAAACAAGAAAACTTACAAGGCTGTGAATGCTTTAGTTAGCACTGGAAGCACGATTACACAAACACACACACACAAAGCTGTCTATGTGGTGAACATACACCCAGGAGACTGAGAGCTGGGGAGATATTAATGTAATGAACCTTGTATTGTGATGTAAACAACTGTTTAGAGGTGTACTGTGTGTGTGTGTGTGTGTTAGGAGGTGGATTCCTATTATTAAGGTAAGACTTTATTGATCCCACGATGGGGAAATTCCAGTGTTCCAGCAGCAATAGAGAGCAAACAACTAAACACCACAAGAACAACTAACACCATAAGGACCTCCGAGAAGCAAATCAAAGATACCTAAAAAAGCTAATTAATATCTCCTCTCTTGAAAGATCTTCATCGAACAGA
Source organism: Monopterus albus (assembly GCF_001952655.1). Taxonomy (NCBI): domain Eukaryota; kingdom Metazoa; phylum Chordata; class Actinopteri; order Synbranchiformes; family Synbranchidae; genus Monopterus; species Monopterus albus. The sequence goes on along the minus strand of NW_018127922.1, from coordinate 1,636,581 downwards.
TAAACGATGATTAACAAAACTAATCCAGATGTTCAGTGTCTGGTCAGAGACCGATTACTGATTCATAGTTGGTATCTGAGTGTGTTTGTGCAAACACGCGTTCATATTACTGAAGATGTGTTTGGATTTATTGTCATTCCTGATTAGTGTTGTTTACCTGCAGTGCATGTGTGGAGGTGTGAGGGGCCAGTAGTTTTCAGACTCATATTTTAGGAACATCTCAGTCTCATCACTTCACTGGACCAGAGGTTTTGAGGGGCTGCACTTAGTACACGTGGTGCTTATTCACTGCACTCTTGTTTATGCGTTTTACATGTTTGTCTCTTTTAGCATTTCTGTCACTGTCTCATGTTTCTGCCATTTTAAGCTCGTTTGCTGTTTGTTTTGGAGTTTAGACCCCAGGAGCATACTCTCCTCTGAGCGGCGACTCTAACCAATACAGCAATGTGCTCCAACAAAACCTTTGAAGTTTTGTCTCCATAGAGACCTTGCTTAATTGGGCCACATTAGCATAATTAGCTGAACATGCTCTGTCTCACTCAGTACTGAGCTTTTGGATTCTATTTGCATGTGAGAAAGATTTTTGATGTTTTCTACAGATACATCTTTCCACAAAACAGAGGAGGAAGTCAAAAGCCAATAAAATAACTCCAATATTCCAATGTAATCAGACCCTCTTGCCCCTAAAAGACCTAAAACACAATACATGAATTAAAGGTAGATTGTAAAAATAACTTATCCAATGAAAACTAGTTTTTGAGAATGTAAATAGGCCAAATCATCATAAACACCCAGCATGTTTGCTGTTAGTGTACTGGATTTAAATTTCTTTTCTTCCTGCAAAGCATCAGAGCAGCTGGCTCTTTCAAGGGAACATCAGAAATATCAGATTTTATGACTTGAATTGATTATTAATGCTGTTGTTTAAGATGATTTAAATCAGAATACACTGAAATTAGATCACTGTAATCTGCATAAATAAGTTGTTATATATGATGCTTGGACTTTTTATTACCGGTCAGAATGTTAGAAGTTCTCTGGTTTGTTTCTGGCTGGTGTAGGTCTCCTTTAGCTGGAACACAATCAGTTAAACGTAGAGGCCTCACTTTGTTCCTGCACATCAGTACATTGGCCAACTTGGCCTGGCTAAAAAGAAAATTCAGCAATTCTTAATGCGCTTTGATTGAGGCTGCAGCAGAGGACATTCAAGCACAAAATGTTTATGACCTCACCTCCAGATGTGCACAGTCAGAGAGGGGGCCATCATACTTTTTCTTACCAGACAAGATCTTAATCACAACAATTTTTAGCTCAAGCTTTTAATTTTTTCTCCAATATATATAACACAAAGAAACATTAAAGGTGCATTGTCCAAGATGTCACACAGACACACGTCTGATAAATCAAGTGAAAATGGGGCAGGAGGTGCTGTCTTTCTTCCATCCTAGCCCCCCCCCCCTCCATGACATTCTGCTGCCTACAGCGCTTCTGTGGTTATTCCAGCTTCTCCACACCATTTTCAAGATACGGTCCATAAATTAGCCCAGACACGACCAGTCATTTGTGGTTTACATTGTCACTGTTTAACAGGATGTGATGGGAGGAACAAAGAGCGTTTTATGGTGTCACTTTGTTTTGACTCTCACTAGACCTTCTTTTGTTAAAGACTATCATCAACATACACACCCTGATGTAGCTTCACTGAATAACTTATTTTCTTTACTGCATCTCAGTGACCTTTATAAGAAGTGGTGGATCTATAATAAAATCCACTCACGTACACAGAAAAACAGCACGAGCACTGCATATCTATTTTCTAAGCCCATCTTCTATTTATTGTTTTTTTGGAAGAAACTGAATAATGTGCGTAGCTTGTTGACCTCAGTCGAAATGTCCTGCAAAGCTCAGAGGGAGACGTGCTCTTCTGTGCAGACCTCAGCTGTCCTGAGATCAGAGCAAAGTCTTGTGTTTGCTTGGGCTGACATTTTAACTGATTGTGTTTCCATCTGAGACGGGATGCAACTTGACAGTGGTGTGTTTGTACTTTGTTGCCACACTACTGTAGCTCTGCTTATCTCGACCGGATAGCCAGTACTTGGGAGCTCAAATCCCCAGACATCGTCTCCTTGACATCCGTCTACCTCATCTGAGACTGTACTCCGAGGAAGCCTGATCCCCAAACAATCTCTGCTTTGACAATTGTCTTTGTTTAACTGGCCAAAAACTAAGAACTGCACTGAACTCGTCTGGGAGGAAAGGCAGTGCACACGATTATCAGTCACAGTGGAAAAAGTGTGCTCTTCTCATATCCGTCTTGTCCCCAGCTGCTTCAGGCCATGATTTTTAAACACCACTAAGCATCCTTGAAGCATTAAAACAGTTTTTTGGCATAATTTACCTAATGCCCTTATCGACACCTGCACATTTCTGTTCCATATACCGTGACAGAGAAGGTAGGGGCTGTGTGTTTTGCCCAAGGGCACACATACGGATCAAACCTGTGACCTCTCGGTTATCACTTACTCCTCAACCACTTGCCTTGCCGACAGGTATCCTGTAACCCTCTTCATTCATTTCATCATTACAAAACTGCCTTAACAAGATAAGAAAATATTTAATTTATATTTTCATGTAGCTTGCTGAGCCTGGACATAAATGCTTATACTGTGTGTGGTGAACGGGTCAGGGCTTCAGGTCTCGATCAGACACTTCA
>NW_018127922.1:1631560-1633784 GCF_001952655.1 Monopterus albus | reverse complement strand
ATCTACACGGTTACGTCTTGAGGCTACTGGTATGTTTCAAGAGGGAATGAATGTATAATGTTTTTACCTAATTGTGTATTTTAATGTTCTGAACTGAGTATGAACAGTTTGTATTTAAAAAGTCATTTGTAGAAAGACACTCATCGGACAGGTTTCAACCAAGACAGCAGTTAAAATATCAGACCTCCTACATGCTGTTATTGTGGGTGCACTCAATACTGGTAACAGCATCTTGCAGAACAGGAGAAAACTGTGCACAGCTGCAGAAGGTATGGCAGGTCAAATCTGAACCTGGACTCTGGTCTGTAAATGTTAATGGATTTCCTGCTGGATGAAAGCCATTTCACCATTTTGCTTTCTGAGGTCTGAGCAATTAACGTGGTGAGGGCAACATATTTAGTGGGGCTAGAATTGATGATTGAAACTATAAAAATAAACCAAATTATAATAACCCGCAATTAACATCTAAGGGTGCATTCAGTACTTATTTGTCTTTTACTACTAAATGTTAAGTCTGACCTTTTAAATTCTGTTTTTTCAAGGACGCTTCTCTCCATTTCAGCTCACTCTGTCGTGATGTTCATCAGTTTCACTAATCAACGAACTTCCCTGAAGGCATTAGAGATTATTATAGCTATGATAAAATGCATTTAGTGCTTTTCTCATTTGATATTAAGAGCTCATTTTATTTTATGCATGCAGCTCCTCATATCTTGCATATGCAGCACAAGGCTTCACTGTAGAGCACACAAAGGAGCAGAAAATAATCCATGAAGAAGCATTATGCTTCTATTAGAAGGTGTCGGGGGGGTGGGAGGATGAATGAACAATAGTTATTTAAGCTTCCGTTACTGGTGAATTGATTGATGCATTAACTGATATCCCATTGTGTTTGCTGCCTGCCTGCCTGCCTCTCAGTCTGTCTCTGCCACCTGCTACCAAGAGAGGAACGCAATTCTCCATCTGCCCCTGGATCTCTACTGTTTGCTTGCTGCTTTATTGTCTCTGTCATGGCCTCCTTTATTTCTCACTTTGCTCCCTCTGTCACTCTTATCCGTTTTTATCAGCGTCATTTTTTCTCACATCCCTCTCCTGTCACACACCCGCCTCCCCCTTCTTGCTCTCTGTGAAACACTTGCATACAACCCTCTTTTCCTTGAGTGAATGCGAGGAGGTGTCTGCTCCTCCATATGGCCTGTCAAGTTCCAGCAGTGAGTATGTGGGTGGTGTGTTGCAATCTAACATAGTGTTAAAAAAAGGAGAGAAAAGAATATGTCAAATGATGGTGAAATAGGCTGTCAGAAAGCAAATTAAGGAAACTGCTTTTGAACTTATTATGCACCCTACAGCCTTAAATAATTAAAGGGTACAGCATTTCATGGACTTATAAATCAATTATTGCCTACAATCCTGAGAGAGTCATGATAAACGTGGGTGAACATACAGACTGTGATGCTTAATCTGCAGATGAGAAGGGTGAGGAACAGGAAAACAATCCTACCAGATCTTTTATAATCTGGTTTGATTGTTTGTCTATCTTCCTTCAGCTGCATCCGCCTGCTGTTTCACTGATTCTCTGAAGACAAGGGAAAAATCTTTTGCATCAGAGAAGTAGCTGAATGTTGAATTTGGTGTGTTATATATTAGGGTCGTCTGCTTTGGGGTATTTAAAATGTTCTTAAATTATATCTGTTACTCCTAATTCTGAACTACAGGTGTAAAATATATACATTTAAATGAAATCCCAAGAAGTTTGGTAGTTGTCAATTCAACAATCTTTGAAAATAAAACAGGCTCTAAGAAAGGGACAGTTAATTTTATTCTATTTTAAATTATTTTCAATAGCTTTTAAAGGAAAACTTTGAGAAATGCACTTATGTCTTGCTGAATTAAATCAAATCAAATCAAATCAAATTTTATTTGTATAGCACCAAATCACAACAAAAGTCATCTCAGGACACTTTACAAAGTAAGGTCTAGACCTTACTGTTATCAATATTATTACATAGGGAAAACCCAACAAATCCCCCTTGAGCAAGCACTTGGCGACAGTGGGGAGGAAAAACTCCCGTTAACGGAAGAAACCTCCGACAGACCCCGGCTCTTGGTGGGCGGCCTTCTGCCTCGACCGGTTGGGGTGAGTGGATAGAGGAGAGACAAAAGAAGAAAAGCAACAAGACACAAAAATCAAACACTGATCAGGTCGATGTGGCCGGTGACTGCT
>NW_018127922.1:1616351-1631247 GCF_001952655.1 Monopterus albus | reverse complement strand
GAACTGAGACTGGGAGTTGGTTCCATAGGAGAGGAGCTTGATAGCTAAAGGCTCTGCCTCCCATTCTGCTTCTGTGGACTCTAGGAACCACAAGTAAACCTGCACTCTGAGAGCAAAGTGCTCTGTTAGGATGATAAGGCTCTACGAGGTCTTTAAGATACGATGGAGCCTTGTCATTAACATTACTCTGGCTGCAGCATTTTGGATTAGCTGGAGGCTTTTTAGGGAATTATTGGGATATACTTATAGTAAAGAGTTACAGTAGTCCAGCCTGGAAGTAACAAATGCATGGACCAGTTTTTCAGCATCACTTTGAGACAGGATGCTCCTGATTTTTGCAATATTGCGTAGGTGAAAGAAGGCAGATCTAGAGACTTGGATTTTGTGTGATTTAAAGGACATATTCTGATCAAAGATGACTCACAGGTTCCTCACAGTAGTACTGGAGGCAAGAGCTATGTCATCTAAAGTAACTATATGATTAGACAGCAGATTTCTAAGGTTTTCAGGCCCAAGCACAATAACTTCAGTTTTGTCAGAGTTTAGAAGTAAGAAGTTGCAGGTCATCCAGGCCTTTATGTCTTTAAGACATACTTGAAGTTTGACCAGCTGATCTGATTCATTAAGGTCTTTTCACACTGAAGGTGAATTTTTCGTGCATTTTTTTCCACACATCAATAATAATTTTCCAAAAAGTATTCTGTCAATTAACACTTGCACATCAGCGATGGAATATCACTGAACGAAAGGTCACAATTTTTTTTTCACCCCAAAATAAAATGTTTTTACTTTGTCGCCTGCGACAAAAACACGTGACCAATCACAACGCAGCTTGCTGGAAAGTTACAATATTGTAAACGCATGATCCACCAGTCAGCTAAACCTATCTGAATCATTCATTAAAGTGGTCTTCAGTATATGTCTTACCTTAGACATACAGCCAGCGGCTACTCCAGGTTGATCGGGTAATTGTAATTGCTCTCTTCTGTCTCCTCAAGTGCTGTGACAGTAGCAGCAAATCCTCAAATGTTCCCATGGACACCCTTAAGTGGGTCCAAAAACAACCGCAGTACACATTCAGCCCCTGCAACAAGCAGTAAAACCTTCCAAGCTTCCTTTTTATCAGTCTAGGATGCACTCCTTGTATTTAGCAGAACCAGCGCCTGCATGTCATCGTCGCTTGATGTGGACTAAAAAAAAAACTATTTTGTATCACTTATTTCACACTCTTGGTGTGAAAAGACCTTTAGATGATAAAACGGATGCTTCTCACATCTACACACTAAATATAAAACTACCAGAAGCAGGGAAAACAATACATATTATTTTTCAGTCTGTATCGAAGCCAAAGTGTAAAATCAACAGTTCACCATTTTACAAGCTGTTATGTACAAGATGTATTTGTTGGCTGGTAGCAGTAACTTCTTGAGTCCCCACTCAAAACCTGGCCCTGGTGTCAATCTTACCTACAGTAACTCTCAAACTGTTCCTTTTAAGTTCTCTGTAAGATAACAGGTTTCTTCTAGGATGTCATCTTTACAGCATATTTCTTACAAGTTCACTGTTTTGTGCTGCAAATACACAACAGTGAACTTGTGAGGCTTCACTTGACAGCATAGAATACCACACTATATGCGTAAAAGGGACAAGATTTGAGACAGTTTAGTTTATTTAGCTTATGTATTTTGACACTGATTTGCCAGTTTCGGTTGAATCCACAACAATGCTGGTAAAATGTATTTTCAAATGCAATCACAATGTGTTTTTTCCATCGGCCATGTTGGCAGACTCCGTGAATGAAATCCCAGTGGGCACAGTCACCTGCCACGCAGTCAATCCAATCTTTAATGATGGAGCCAATCGTTGTTAAGGACACGTTGTTCTTTACCCACATTACAACAGCATGTTGCGTGTCTACCCGCATGCATTATAAACAAACATCTGTCTGTTATCAGTGTCACACAGCAAACAGGATGATGGTTGTGTTGGTGGTGACACAGCTGTAGGACGTTGGTGATGTGGGTGGGAGAAGCTTCCATGCTGAGAGATATCGGAGCCTTGAATTGACCAGAAAAGCTTCATTCTATTCAGTTGTATTTTGTTATGTTCTATACAGTTTACTGCTGCTCAGTGTGAGCACATATAAAAGTATTATCTTATCAAAGAGGAATGTTGCATCAGACCAGTCGATACTGGTGGATAAACGTATGACTCCACTTCATGTATGGAGGGAGTCTTCATCCGTGAGCTGTAGCATTGCCCTGACGACCTTGCAAGGTTTACTGCAGAGTTCAGCCACATTATGAATAATGGAGAAAGGTCAGGGTTGATTTTTAATGGATTTATACACTGCATGGCTGTGGCTGCATCAACACAGATTTCAGAGTGATCGTTTATTTCACAAAGGGCGGGGTATGTTCTTGCTTGAGCTGCTCTTGTTGTGTTGAAGCTACAGTTGTTAAAGTATCATCAAATGTTAACATAGGCTATACAATGCCAGATGTAATCCCAATAATCTGTTTCATGTATGTACAATGTCATGACCGAATTTTAAGCATTATTATAGAGTGGTCAGATTATACATTCCATAGGAAGCTGTTTCATTCCATAAACAATCTCTTACTTCAGTGGCTGACAAGTAATTCAAATGCATATACGAAGACATTCTAAATTTCTTCCATTTTAGTTGTGCAGAAGAGTAAATCTCCTCAGGTATTAGCAGCTCAATTTCACAAGCAGAGTGGGGTCTCTACATGCATAAAACACTCATTGCTCACTCCATGACATGAGAAGCTTTACTTAATCCCTCTTCTTAACAAGCCATTTCATGAACATCACTTTCAAATTGAGGTAATTTCAGTCCTGTTGCTGCTATGGAACGCATGACTGTTATAACAATAAATGTGTTCTTTTAATGCAATTTATTAAGACTGTCAACAGCAGCTGAGGCTGAGAGGTGTGCCCTCTAAGATGACACCAAGTGAATAGGCGCTTAGCTTGCGTGTCCCTGTCCACCCCCATAACACTGATGGAGACTAATGATCACACCCATGTGTAATTGCGATGACATCTCACTGTGACAGATCACATAGAGAGCAGTAAATCAGGAAGGGCTTTAACACCATCCTCTGACTGGAAATGGAAACACTCCAGTCCAGATATTACAAAATATGGCACGAGGGCATATTTGGATATTATAATTAATGTGTGTGCAACATTAGATGTACCTGGATACTGTAGGACGCAAATTCTGGCTCAAGATGTTACCAAGACTAAAGAGATGGTACTGTAAAAGGACAAATTTGAATCTGACCCTGTGACAATAAAGAAGGAGTTGTGCAGTTATCTTGGTGTGAGTTTTGATAACAGATAACTTTGGTCTGTTGGAGGAAGCCGGAGCACCCGGAGAGAACCCTCACAGGCACAGGGAGAACATGCAAACCCAGAACCTGAGAGGCGACAGCGCTAATCACTGCGCCACCATGCTAAAGAGCGGATTAATAAAATACATAAGAAAGCAAATAAACAAAATCAGGCAGACAGAAATATCAGTGGACTCATTCTATAGTAAAAGGTTGTCTAACATGTCTGAGGATGGTCTAAAGGATGATTATCATCTGTTACATCAGGACATTAGAAACTAACAGCCCCAGCCCTGCTACTCCCTCTCCTTTACAATTAAACAATACAATGCAACAGTCAAAAGGGGGAGACTGCAATAATGTTGAAGGAATACACATTATTAAACATGCACACAGCTCTGTTATAGTTTCATCTGAGCATTTTGTATTTTATATACAGTAATTATGTGAAATAATGTATGTGTAACTTGAAATATGGCTCATGACTAATGTGTAAGTGTGCAGGGGAATGTGCAATATGTAGTGTATTGTTTTTACATGGTGTGGCTTAATGACGAATGTGCAATAAGGCAGTCTCCATAAATGTGGATTCATACATTTGACTTCTGCCTCTATTTGCTCAGACATAAAGCTCATCAAAAATCCACTGATATGCAGCAGATTTGATCCAGATTGTGGCTACAATAAACAATCTCTGGATTCTTGGTGCAGTGGGAATCTAGAGATATTCTTCCATTATGGAAGGTTCTATTTTCAGTTCCCTCACTGGAGTTCTTTTTTGGGGGGGGTGTTTTTTTTTTTTTTTTTTTAGAGTATGTGAAGAAGGCAGACACATTCACAGCCCCACAGGCTAGTAGAATTTTTGACTTTTCAGACAGTACCAATACCCGCAGCTATCATTTACACTTGATTTGCATAATTCTAATTAAATGCTCGCTCAGACGCACCGAATCGGGGAATAAAATGTAATGTAGTAAGAAACAAATCCTTTTATATGTTAAGCTGCTTTGCTACAACATTGTCTAGCTTGCCAGGGAATTAAATATTTTACACCTCAAACCACACAGTATTATTTCCATCATTTTAGATTTGCTCTTTTTTTGGCTGCTATTAAATATTTTTCACACTGAAGATAGATTTAGATTCTTTACAAATGCTTGTCCAAATAAATATCAGTGACACCTAATAATTTCTTCTTGTAAAAACTGACCCGAGCATTTTATTTAATTCCATATTTTTTTTAATCATATATTTTGTTTACAGGAGCTACTGTATGGTTTAATTTGCACAGAGCTGCTTACAGTGTCAGAAAATTCTATTCATAAATCTGTTGCCCATTTCTGTGTTTAATATTCTTCTGCCTCTGGCAGCTGAAAACATTCAGAAAGTAGATGGAAGAGCTAATTCATTTCTCTTGCCTATTCAAGGAGACTGACAGTCAGCACAGGTTTGGGGGCAGCAAGGACATGGATTCAAAAACTCAACCACTAAAATCAACTGTACATGCTGCTCTATCACAAGACCTCTGCATAGAACAGTCAGCAGTGTCGTTATAAAAGTGGAGATGGAGCTGCCATGACAATGAAAATATAAAGAAATAATAAAATTGATCTTTAGATAAAGAATTCTTAGGTTAGGGGTAGCATTACATGACAAATGTCACACTCTGCACAACCAGTGATACCATCTGTTTTAGGATTACAAGATGATTTTATGAGAACTGAGACAAGCCAGCAGTACAGGTACAGTAGCTCACAGTGAGTTTAGTTTTCACCTGTGTAGGACACACGTAGAGTGAAAGGTTGAATTTTATGCTTCACAATCTACTTTGAAGATTGAAGGAGGGTACAGCAGACATTTCTGGCACAACTTCACACACTACTGAGGTGTACAACCAAGGGAAAAACAAACTGGAAAACAAAAAGTCCAGCAACGCTTGCAGTGTTTTGAGCAACTTTAATGTAAAGACCAACATGTTTCGGCAAGGAGCCTTCATCGAGGTCTCTTAAAAGTACTTGCTGAAACGCATTGGTCTTTACATTAAAGTTGCTCAAAACACTATACTGTAAGTGTTGCTTGGCTCTCTGTTTTACAACACTGAAGGAAGGAACAGGACTCAGGCTCCATTTCAGGCAGTTTGCTTTGATGACCTTGAGTGAGATTAATAGCAACACAGACAAACACATGAAACACAGACAGACATTTGCTCTACAAGTGGTTCTTATATTGGCTGCATCCTGAATCTGGTCTACTCTATTTACAGAGCTACGCACACTGGGGCTTCACAGAAAGTTGCAAGCATGGTGAAAGGTCATGTTTAAAATATACAGCACATTTTGCTGGATACAAATGTCTCAGATATTCTTGGTATATGACCAGCACATCCCTGTTGTTGCAATCCAGATCTTATGTTAAGTAAATCTCATCTATAAGATTAAATGAAGTTACTAACATAGAGGGAGGGAACTTGTGGAATGGTGCTATGCATATTCATTTTACTATTATTTTTTTTATTTAACAAACTTAATTAGAAGTCTATATTTACAAGAGATTTTTTTAAAGACAATTTGCATAACGCAGTCAGAACGTGGCTGAAGTCCACTTAGCTGCTTCAGGTTTAGGGCGCTGGTGTTGTGCATGCTGGCTCACTGGGACACGTGAATACACAAGAGCCATTGTTAATGTCATTAGTACATGTAACATCCGTGTTTTCCCTCCTGTGGCAAGTCAAAATGTCTGTTGTGAAAAACAGCCTATTAGAGGTAAAGACAGATAGAAAATTAAAACATGTGAAACAGCAGAGAAAGTTTCATGTTCTACTTGACTTACATGATTCCTTATATTTATAGATCAAGCAGCACAGTGTCTGTGGAAACAAGGTGGCTTTTAATAGTGACACAACCTGAGCCATTCATCATATACAGTAACAGGAACACCTTGCCTTGAGGACAGATTGACCTCAGTCAGAAGCATCTTACCATTTATTATGCCTACACACACACACACACACACACACACAGTCACATACTCCATCTTTCTTTCTTTCTGTCTCATGTTAGCCCTGTAGTACATATATAAACTACATACAATACTCTTTTATTGCTCTGGGGCACATACACACACACACAATGACCGGCATTTGTTCTCCCTCCAGGTGACGATTCTGATCATCCTAGCCCTGGCCTTCCTCGCCTGCATCGTGTTCCTGGTGGTTTATAAAGCCTTCACCTATGACCACGCCTGCCCAGATGGATTCATTTATAAGGTAAAACCCATAAGTCAGATTTTATTTTATAACACACCATCACAACACACCTATCCACAGCCCTGTGATAGTCAGCAGGTAAACAGAGCAGGTGGATTGTGCAGCAGGTTGTAGAATAGCCTCTTCACAGTAAAATAGCCCTGCAACTAACCAACTAACGATTATGTTCATTACTGATTCATTTGTGAAATATATTAGCAAAGCGATCTTGTGACCGGAAGGTTGCCAGTTCAATCCTCAGACCAGTAGGATTAAACCTAGGTGGGACAGGTGACAAAGCAGCGCTTGCCCCAGCCTCAGTAGCGCCACTACAGTGCCCTTGAGCAAAGCCCTTAAGCTCAACTGCTCCAGTGGAGCTGCTAAGTGGTTACAGGTCAGTTTGTGGTTGTACTGGGCAGCGTCCAGCTGTGAATATGTAAAGCTTGATATATGGTTCTGTGTTGAATCAGCGCTGTACATACAATGTAGGTAACACGTAGCCTTGTAGCCTACACCCTAGCCTGACGTGCATCTCTCCTGGCTGAAGTGTCATTAAACAAGATGCTGAATCCTCTCTGCCCTTCACTGCCTCCCCCTCTACTTTCCTTCATATCTAAATAAAGAATCAAAGGTGAGTGCATTGTCCTGTCTCCAATGGGAGGAGAAAGAAAATCTCCTACCCTACTTTTTTTTTTTATTTCTGAGGTCATGTTACATGAAGAAGCTAATAAAGCTTATCAGATGGGCAATCATTAATCAATGATATTAGTGATTTTGTTATAATCAAGTACAATTTTATGCTTTTATTCCTTGACACAGAAGCAAAAGACTCCACTGAGTCCAATCGTACTGTATTTGTCATTAGCTGTGTTGACTATTAGAGGAAAATTGCCAAATTAGATTTGCTGCCTATTTTACAATAATTACCACATTATGATCATTAAACTCTGAAGCCATATGGCCGAGGTAATAAAATAAAATGTCTCATATAGCCATCCTCATCAAATCGCTACCAGATGTTTACTGAATGTTGAGCCTTTCCAGTTTTGCAGTACGTGGATGCAAACAGCTTCTGATTTCTAGCAACACAAGTTTACAGTAGTTCACAGGACTCGGTGAGAGGTCACGGTCACCTTGAAAGTCTGTGTCTCTGGACAAATCCCGTCTTGCACGTGAAACAAATCTAGATTCCAAGGGGCTCTCGCTGAAGTCTGCAGAGCTATTATTAGCAGCCACAGTTCACCAGGTACAAAAGTGTTGATAAACAAGATGCACACCTGTGTACATGGCATATATGCTACACAACTAGACAGACGGTTGTAAATCTATACACACTCAAGCACATGCTTATACAAATCAAAATAAACAGTAATTGAATTTTGATGACAGTATTATGGCCCCCAGTACTGATTAGGTTTCATTTAAAGTCTAATGGTTGGTTTGAACAGCTAATCATTTTTATTCCAAAATTGCAACTTGTACAGGTGCAATTTTCAAAATGCAAGACCCTGAATTTAAGTACAGCTCATCCGTCTAACCTATAACATCATAATTAACAGTACTGAAGAAGCTGCAGCAAGTAAAAGTGGTCAATGGCAGATTAGCCAGCTGTGGTTGATTAACCAGAATGTTCTGGGGAAAGATCAGAGTTTGGGTTAAAAAACAGTATCTACGTGGTTAAGGTTGCGGTAGAGGATCTTCGTTGTCATGGCTACAGTAATAGACAGTTGTGGTTAAAAGAAGCAACACTGACTACACTACCAGCTTGAAATGAGAAACACAGTGGTCTCCTGTGTCAAAGTCCAATGTTTTATCGAATTTTACCAAAGATTTGACTGGAAGGCTCATGGCAACTGCATTATTTTTTCTGATTCTTTCAATGTAGTAGGACTTTAAGCTTACAAACCTGACCTGACCTCTGACTCATAATGGGAAACATTACAATTTAAATCACTGTGTCAATCAGAAAAACTGCATTTCTATATTTTTCTCAAGTCAGGTGCTGAAAACTGTCACAATGAATTAATTTATGAATGTTTCTCCTTGTCAGCACAAGCGGTGTATCCCAGCCTCTCTGGAGGCCTACTACGCTGCCCAGGACGCCAACTCGAGGGGCCGTTTCTACACAGTGATTAGCCACTACAGCATGGCCAAGCAGACCACCTCGCACTCTGTCTCCCCCTGGCTGCCTGGAGGAGCAGGGGGTCAGCAGCACGATGCCAAACCCCCGAGTGGGGAAGGCCACTGAGTTAGCAAAATGGTTTGAGGATGTTGTAAACGCACAGAGGCACATGCAGACGTGAAGAAATAACACAGAGACACAGGCAGGTGGTGACTGAGACCACACACACATATGTAGGACAATATTTAGAAATTTAGACAAAAGAGATGCACACTAACACAGCAGTTGCATATATGATGCCAATATAAAGTGAAAACATGCATGCAGACATAAAAAGACAAGCACATGCTAGGCCATATTTTGATTTGCCATGTCTGCCAATTTATGAGTTATGACGGGCATTTCTCGTTGATCTTTTGCTGTCTTGGGATCATCATCATCTGCTGATACATTCTCACTCTCACAAACACACACGGTCTGCTCTCGCATCACCATGTTTACTACCTTCCTCTAATTTATTATTTATTGACTGTCATGATGTATTTTCATTTTTTACTGTAATGTAATGTAATGTATGGATGTTTTGTATACGATGACCAGGCAACTCTTTGTACAAAGACATGAGTCAGTGCTGAATTTCACACTTCTTCTTTTTGAGATTCTTTGGACATTTTTTATTTCAAGTGCGTATGCTGTAGTTACGTTGTATATCCATTCATGGCCTCTGTTTTTCCTGCCTTTATTGTCCAGACTGCATAACCTCACTCTGTCAAGCACCACACATACAGATCACGTCATATACCAACCCAAAATATGTCAGTATGGTCTTGTATTGCTGTAACACATTTTTAAATACAAAATTTCAGCTCAGAGGAAAATTTTCGATGCCATGTTTGCATCCGCAACATGTCCGGAATTGATTCAATTAAAATTTCCCTCATGGCTGTTTGATAGCTCATATACAGTGACGATGTGCTGTGCTATACATTTTAAATCCTAAAATCCCCCAGTGACCAAGCTGTACATACTGTGTTCAAGCTAGTTTTTTGTGTGTATGCATCATAGTAGCCCCCCCCCAACACGTGATTTACTTGTATATTGCTTCTGCTGCCAGTCTTGTAGTTATGAAATACTGTGCATATCACCGCCTCTTACCAAAACTCTTATTTTCCCATTTTGTTACGTTTATACAGTAGATGGGCTTCAGCTGCAGCAGAGTTCTCCTCCTGTACTGTTGTTTTTTCATTTTGCAACATTGAATCCGTTGTCAAGAGTGCTTTTAGGAGATATTGTGACGTTGTTAGTTGATATGAAGCAATATGTGGTGTAATTTTATCAGTGTGCATCTTTGTCCTTCTTCTCTTGGTTTGAATTCAAAATAAAACAAGCTGTGACCTGTGCTGAGCGTCTCTCTCAGTCCCTATCTCTCACACAATGCCTAATGCAGCCCCAGAGCAGTGCAATGTGAATAACAGTGACAGTGTTTCATACAGCATGTCATGTTGCTGATGATGATGATGTTCATACTCCGACTCAAATTCATATTATATCAGATAGTGCTGTCATGTGCAGAGAAGAGATTTGTGGGCTGTAATGACGAGCACCTGTGATTGACAGCAAAAAAATACCAGAGAAAAAAACCCTTTATCTGTAATGGCTACAGTCTTACATAGTCCTCTGGGGATGGTTGATAAGGTCTCTGTATTTCTTATGTGCAGCACTAACAAGAGTCCTCAGTGAGTCATATGAATAGCTGGTTTTCCTAATTAGAGGCTTGTATTCCATTAAATCCGTTAGCTGCCTGTGTTTTTTCCCTACTGAGGTGTGAAACTCTGCCAAATGATGCTCAGCTTCCATGTAGAGGGAGAAACCAGTGCATGGAGAAAGACAAAAATAAATGGTGTGCAACTTTGAACTAATATAAACATGTGAACCCTTGGTCTGAAATTGTTTCTGAAAATTTCTAAAATTTTGGCATGAAATAGCAATAAAATTCATCAGCTCCGAGAAGTGATGCAGACACCCTATGAATCAATCTGTAAAAAACAAGTCACGCAGCATCCCACCATGTTTCACAGAATCAGACAGATAGTAGCGCAGCAGTACTAGAGGTCTGACCTTGTTAAAGCAGTTCTATCATCTCAGTGCTACTGAAAGGCCTGAAGATAAAAATAAATCAGGGCAATGTAATATTGAAGCATGAGGGAAATCAGTGCATTAGTGGAAGCACTGATATACATTTTATAATAGTAGGCTATAATTCTTCTTCTTTATTGTCTTATTATTATTACTACTTATTGCAATAACACTTGATTGTTCTGGATTTAAACCCTAAGACAACAATTAAACAGTTTGTTGTCATCTGGTGTAGCGGTAAAATACAGTATTTCCAGGCAACATGTGATGAATAAATTGTAAAAGTACTGTTCATAATGGACTACTAACACCATCTGATGTTTATGAGATGCAATAGTTCTTTTATGGCAGAAATATTTATATTGTCTTATTATCCAATTCTACTTGCTACTCATTCATACAGTACACAAGGATATCCCACTAGGTCGTTGAAGGGAAATGAAACAGTAAAATATACTGTACACTAAACTATTATAATAGGACTGGCCAAGTCAGTGCATGTGACTTCCTTCAAACAAACCAACAAACAAACCGACTTCTCACAACAAGCACAGGTTTTTTATTGTATTTATGTATTTTTGGTGTTGCATCCTTCTGGAAAATAAATAAAAGCACCACGTTCGAGAACAGTTTCTTCCCGACTGAAATAAATCTAATTAATGCGATGTATTACTGCTCTTCAGTCCACACAACAGCTATGCACAACAGCTTAACTGTTCTAACACTCACAGTGACAATGCAAACATGCTGCTGTTTCAGTGCTTGTTCACCATGTCAATATTTGCTAATTAGCACTAAACAAAACAGCCGAAGCTGTTCAAAATGTCAACTAAATGTAAAGATAGATGTACTGTAAGACGTTAAAATGCAAGTTAAATCTTGACAAATGATCATAAAAAGACGATTTTCCTGATATTTGCTGTTTTCCTTACTCCTGCGTTGATCACACAACAGAACTGACTCAGAGCCCATATGCACTGGACAGATGGTTGCTTATGTACTGCTTACACAATGCTAACACAACACTGACGTGTTGTGAGCTGGGGCATCAGATGAAGAGAAGCAGCTGGTGACTTCACACAAGCTAGTGAAAGCACACGGCTGTCTATTTGCTTCAAAAGGTCTGCAATGCAAATGGCCGTGGTACACCTTCAGAACTGGCAGTGACTCATGTGAGAGAAAATTAGTGTATACGTCAAGGTACATTCTCCTTGTATGACATCATTAAAAGACAATATAGCATCCTTCTTTTGTGTTGAACTCACTAATTTTACCAGAAATGCTTAAGGTAAAAGCCACTTCTTCTCTCCACACTGCGGAAGCCTATGATCCTCACCAAGATTATTAGACCATTCATTTACAAGACCTTATGGCCCTGATTACCTGCACGGAACAATTGGCAATCAGATATGAGGTGAACAGTGGCTTAATCCTCTCTCTGGCTCTCTAATTATAATGGTAAATAGTTTCCAGTGGCATGATTCATGCTAAATTCATTTCCAGTGCAGGAAAAGCTCAGTGTTGACTGGCAGAGAGGGAAATTAAGCCTGACATCTGAAAATGAATAGTCACATATGTCCATGCGGTCATCTCGCAACACAGGAAGAGATAGTGAGCCTGAAACTTCTCTGTCAATTCAGAGGGGCTGTGTTTGTATCCACCACAGAATAATAATAGCTCACTTTCACTGTTTCTTTTACTTTGTATTCAGAGTATGCTTTTCTTATTGCTCACATTGGCTTCATGTTTCATATTCCAGTTCTCTGTGCCAGTATGTCTCTTTCTTCTTTATTTCAACAAACCCTTTGCTGCTGTCGCCTCTGATCTCCCTCTGCCCTCAGCCACTTTTTGATTCCTCGAAGGATCCACCTCTGATCCAAACAAACCAGACAGAAAACAAATCTTAATAATACTAGAGATGAGTAGTGCTGTTTTACTTGTTGAACTGGTGGAAACAAGTTTTAATACCAAAGCTAGCAAATATATCAGCAACTACTACGTATGTCCATATTTTAATGAACAGTTAGAGATAATGAGTAAAACATTTGTTAAGAGCTATTGTGAAGGTTTTCAAAAAGCTAAAATTTTATTTAAATTGTTGGAATCAAAATATGTGTTTCTGGGTTTGTCTTTTTTGTTTACTTGCAAGACAACAAACCCAGTGCACTCTAGGGAGGTGCACTTTGTTTCTTGTGAATCCTCCATGATGATGAGAAAACATCATTCAGCTCTTAATTACTCGCATAGAATAAGCGAGGGCTCTGACTCCCTGCCTTCCATTCAGTCTCTCATTTTCCCTAAACACACACACACACACACACACACACACACACACACACACACACACACACACACACAGACAGACACACATTTACTAGCACTCAAACATACACCTATATGGCAATCCACGTAATTTGTGCTTGACACCTCCAGCTCTCCACTCAGCTCACTCCCCTGCTGTCAGAGAGAGGCCGTCTCTCAGCAGCTGCCCCTCAGAGGTGTGGAGGCAGAAAAAGAAAGAAGACAAGGAAAGAAGTAGCAGAGGGGTGACAGACCCATGGGGAATTACAAGAGCAGGAGAGGAGGAAGGTACTGTAGATGTTGTGAAAGCAGTACTCAGAAGCTATAAAAGACAGATCTGCACATTGGCAGATGGCGACAGTTTTGTATTCAGATAAAATAGAAATAAAACCTACTGGACAGGCACCAAGCAAAAGCCCTTTTCTGATTTCAGAAGGAAAATATTGTTGAATTTCCAGCACTGAAAAGTGCTCTTGTCTGACAAACATGACCACCCGCCTTGGTGTTCTCAGCCGGTCACAGCCCCACTGGTTAGAACAATATGTGCTGATTTGATTAACAGGCAAGTCAAAACAACATTCAAAAATTAATGCACACTGCCAAATGAATGGAGCCTTCAGCATCTAGACACTAAATCAACTCCTTGTTAGCCATTCTACTCTTCATGCTGTTATTTGTCCCAGTGACTTTGCTGACCCACACTGTCTGGAAACATGCAGAAGGCATCCTGCACAGCGACAAGCTGTAAACAAAACAGACTGATTGTAATACACAAGCTTTTTAACAGAAAAGAATGCATCCCCTTTGTAAATCACCAAAATTTTGATTAATAACTGTCCTTTAATTAAACCTTTATTCTGAGTGAGTGTAACTAATTACATTTATTTTGTAATTTCATTATAGTAACTAGCTACGTTTAACTAGTTACTCCCCAACACTGTCTGGGAGTCCTTCACATGTGGCAGGGCTTTCCTGAGCAGTTCTTGTTTTAATATATAGTGGAGGTTCATTTTAATTAGGATTAGAGTAATGCATTAGTCCTTGAACATAAATAATACATTAAGGTGTGAAATAAACTTATGACCGCTCCTTCACTTCACATGTGGACCTGCCTGCCGGACTACCGATGACGACAGTGAGCATATGTTTTGAAAGGCCAGCACAGTATACTCCAGAAAATATAAAGTGCTTAAGAACATAAAATATTTAACACAACCCACATTGCATTAAAAATGTAGGGTTTCTCTACCCTGACATTACAGGTGATGTATTACTGTGTGTGTGAATAATGTAGCTGAAAGGACTTTGAAATGTCAAAAGTAATATTTAGTTAAGCCTGGTAAATGGGTCCTCATTTTAATTCATTACAAGACTCACTGGGCTTTCCAAATGGACTCCATCTCTCCCTCCCTCCCTCTCTTTCTCTCTCTGTGTGTGTGTGTGTGTGTGTGTGTGTGTGTGTGTGTGTGAGACACCAAAAGCTAAATTCAAAACATCTACAGTACTGGAACAAAGTACAGGGGTGATGGTTATACTATATCTAAAGTAAATGTACTCAGCCATGCCAACTGTGTCATTTGCTAAATTGCATCACATATAAATGTTCTATCTTTGGTGCATTCATGTGTGTGTCTGTGTGTTTGTCAGTACTTTGTTCTGGCCTAGTTTCTCCCACCCATTTAGCAGGATGTCAGTTAAGTCTATGAATCTTTACTGCTGCTGGAGTGTTCC
>NW_018127922.1:1591316-1616334 GCF_001952655.1 Monopterus albus | reverse complement strand
GAAATTCAAAATACTGAGCACAGCTCAATTATTCAGAAAAAGCTGTCTGGGTTCATGGAGGTGAATCTTGTCTCTCCCAACGAGCGGCTACAGAGGCAGCATAATAATTTGACTCTTTGCAGCATGTTATTGCATAAACCAGAAAATATAGCTCTGTGGTTTCCTGACTGTTTTTGTTTATTTATACTTTTTCAGGAAACCACACTCGTTGGGTCACAGGTGTGCCAAGACATTTATCATGTCTACTTTGTTCTGGGCACTCTCTTAAACAAATATGCATGCACCCACAGACTAAAGTGAATATGAAGGGATATTCATGCTTAATTGCACACAGAAAGGCACAGACACATATGAACATATAAATTCATTCAGGCAGGCAAACACACACACACACACACACACACACACACACACACACACACACACACACACAGAGCCACACTTTGCTTGCCAGTCCCAGTGAAACTGGAGCAATGGGAAAATCCCTGGTCAGATGTCGGTCATATTTAGGAGTGGATGCCAAGACAACGTGCACTGCAGACTGCAAGTGTATTCTGTGAGAGCAAGGGTTAAGAGATGGTGTTAAATACCAACATGCATCCATTTCATAGACTGTTCATTTTATAGAACTCATGTAACATAACATATAACTTCAGAACTTACAGTACAATAAGCCCATGTGCTTTTAGTAGACTGGGACTAAGGCTAAGACTGGGTTAGTGCTTTATTTAAACATGTTAAGGTTTTTTTGTTAGGAGCCTCGGAAAATATTTTTGGCTATTTTGGTAGATTTTTAATCATTTTTTTATTTACCCTTTATATACCACATGAAAATATGTTTAACATGCAAATGTTTGGTATCATTTCTGTCAGCACATCCTCACTGTGTGTGTGTGTGTGTGTGTGTGTGTGTGTGTATATCTATATTTAAAGTATTTTATTTTTACTTTCCTATTGCCCATTCTTTTTTCCTCTCAGCTTTATCTTGTTTACTTGTCTACTTGTTTATGGAAGAACATTTTACACTGTACCAGAGTCAAATTCCTTGTGCCTCCAACATGCCTGGCCAATAAATAAATCGTGATTCAGATTTTTTTTTTTTTTTACTTGACAATTATTTCTACACTCTGACATAAATTCACATGTGATCATCGACTCCTGAGCAACCTTGTTAAGACTTGTTGTCAACTCTTGTGTGACTGTTGTGTTCTTTCACTTTTAATTGGGATATTTATTTATTTCAACACTGCAGTGGCACTCAGATTTCACTGTATTTTGCATAATACAATGACAATAATTGTTTCTTTGTTGGAGAAGGCTGACCTACCATCTTGGGCTGGACCAACCTGTGATTAGTCCATAGCACAACTGATGAACTTGGGAAGTAGATCTGTTTGTCTAGTGACTGATTAAACCAAAACTGTTATTTTGTTCAGTAAATAAAACTAAATCAAATAATTTATTATTATTTAAATTGTGCATTAGCCTCATTGTTTTAATTTAGTTTTCTTGTAAATGTTCATATATATTGTGACTTACTGTCATTCACCTGAACAGCACTGAGTTATATGAATCTGTATGAAAGGTGCTATACAAATAAAGTGTTGTTTGACTGATTGATTGACTGATTGATTGATCCAGCGTAAACCTCAGCCTTAAAGTTGAGTATATTTCAGTCAGTGCCTGACTGACACAGTTTCGGCAGCTGTGTTTAAAGATTTATGTTAAATCGAACAAAATCTCATATTTATTGTATGACTACTGGGGTGGACTGAGCCACACCGGTGTTGAGTACATTGACCAGGTCACTTTGAATACAGGAGAAAAGTCCAGATGTGTGTGAGTGTCAGGCTACAGCTTCACATTAGAACATTTTTACAAGAGGAACAACTTGCAGTGCAGTAAATAGCAGATGTTCTTAATCTCCAGAACATTACCTGATTTTTGGTGGATTATGTACAAATTAAAGTTAAAGTCCATTTAACAAGCGATAAAGAGGAAGAGATATTCAATTTACAATATAAATCAAAGAAAAGCACTAAATTCTCACAATCAAGAAGCTGGAATCACCAAATGTTTGACAATTTTACTTTATAATGATAAATCTGAATTGGTGTGAAAATGTTCTGTCAAGTGAACTAATTGTTTATTCAGCCTTTCAATAAATGAAATTTGATTATATCATTGGTATTTGTGCTGGGTCCAACTCACTGGTTTCATTATCAGTATCATAGTTTGATTTATGGTTTGCTCAACTGTGATGAATCTAAATCCCAATCTTTGCCTGGCCCCTATTAGGTAAAGCATCTGTGCTGACACTGGTCTCAATAAAGCCGTTTTCTTGAGATTTTAATATCACATTTTTACGTAACCAAATCTCGACTCTCGCTGCGGCTCTTGGCCACATGCTCATTAAAATTCAGATAGAGTGGTGTTCAGTCTGAGTTAATATTCACATCTTTCCTCATCCACCCTCTGTCCTCTGTTCTTCTCTTTCCCCTTCACCTTCCTCTCTAATTATCCTGTAATTGGGCCTTCGTTCACCAGCATATCTGTCTCATCACATAGTCACCTGAGAATCAAACTTAATCAGACAGAATGAGAAACAGAGGAATATGCAGATGTACCAGCTAGCTGCAAAAATTCAATAACAGACATGTATTTTCAATTGTCTGTTAAAAAAAAGCAAACATAACTAATGGATTCTGCAATAGAAACAGTGGTTAAAACATTTTCAACTTGTCGTTTCTTCTACCATCTAAGAAAATAAAAATGGAGTCAGTGGAAACTGTGCCAGAGGGAATTTGGAGAAAAAACATTCAGAGCAAAAAGGAGAGCAGGATGAGTCAGAGACACAAATTACCTCAGAGGAAAAAGGATAATTACAAGTGCACTCTAGTTTTAGCCAAAGAAAAGGAGAGGCTGCAAGGAAGGTGAGGGCAGTCTGATCACTTGTTGATGAGCATTATCCTTAAGCATATGCCACTGATTTAGCATTTGTACTTCAATAACATATCAGACAGTACAACCACAATGGTAAATTTAAAAGGAGGCTGCAGACGCAGCAGAACCAGAGATCTCATCTTTATTCTTTCTTGTCAAAGCTGCAGCCACTGCCCAAATCAATTAAGTATTCATGGTACATTTACACACTTCAGTATGTTTAATATGTAAAGCTCCATATTTACTGTATGTCCACCACTGGTTCTGCTGCTTAGTTAAAAAAGTGCCGATCATAAAAACCATCATTGTTCAGTTCATTCAAAATTAATGACAAAAAGAAATCTTTGCAAAAAAATGAGACAAAATGTTCATCTGGCAAATATCATTCAAATAAATGTTCCATATTCAATATGTACAACTACAACTGAAGGGTTTTCTGCTGTTGATTCTTCAGGTTTTGAGGTACAGTTTTCCCTCTAAGCTGTTGATAATGAGTGACCGGTGATTGTTTCAATTTCAGCCTGAAACAAATGGCTTCCCGTTTTGATTGCAGAGGGGGAAAAACAAACAAAAATAAATAACTAAATAAAATTAAGCACTTTTCACGGTGCAACAAGAACAATGAAGCTATTTCATTAGAGCCCAGCAGGCTTTGATGAACTTAAATGAAACGAAAATATGAACATCTCAGGCACCTAGGCTATCAGCGTGTTCGCGCCTGAAGAGAGAAATCATTTCCATTTGCCTAATAATAATGTGGAGTACATTAATAACACATATCACTTCTGCATTACTTTCCTGCACATTCTAGGCCTCAAGAAAGGTGAAGAACTAAACATTAGCCATTTGAAATACCAGATGTTTACAGCATTTTCCCCTGAAATTAATCATATGCATTCAACTAAGATATAAATCAGCAGCTGAGGACAACATTAAAATAACATTTTACTGGTGCACTTTCAACCTAACAGAGCTGAAATTTCTGATAACGCTCCTGTCTGAGTGCTACTAAATTTATCAAGTAATTTGTGGCATTTAATCACATCTGCCTTGAGAGAAATCTTTTTCTTCTTTCATCCATTTGCTCTGTAGTTAAGCAAGCCTGAAATTACTGAAATGAACAGGCCTACACAGCTCACTCATACGTCAATGTCAATTCAACAAAAAAAGCTGGATTTCACCAGTGTATATGATTATTTAGTAGTCTGCAGAAATACTACAATTGTATGTCCCATATGGTTGGTTTAGTCATAAGGAAGGTGTTCTGATAAGGACTGACAGTCAGTTCTACATCATTCATACTGTGTAACAGTTTACGTTGAATCATAAACCTTGTGTGGTGGTACACAAAGACAGTCCGGTGTTTGTATTTACAAGTTATGCAGTCAGAACTGTGAATCAATCAGCAGGCACATCCAGAGACAAGCATTTCTCTCTCTCGCTCTCTCTCTCTCTCTCTCGGCCTATCAATCTGAGTTCATACTAGCTGTGTGACAGGTTTGCTCCATCAAATCAAGATCTTACCCTGACAGCCACAGTAACATGCAGTGGATACAGATATGTCCTGGTTTGCACACAAAGCACGCACATACATAGGGAGCACAAGGACAACGCTCTCTGGCTTTCTCTCTCACACACAAACAGAAAACACACATGAAATATTGTTATCTGTCTCACAGTGCCCAGGCTGACTGGATGGGTGTATCCAAGGGAAAACTTAAATGAACACAGTCCTCAGGTGAACCATCTGATGACTCAGGAAAGAAGAAAAATCATCCATCCATCCACTCTTCATTCTTTCACCATTTTCAAATCAATCAGTGAATCAAGGAATCAGTTTTATTGGATTATTTTCTTCATTGCTGCACTGTCCTCCTCATTTGTGCCAACATGCTGCACTGTCCTCCTCATTTGTGCCAGCATGTTGTTACGAGAAAATGTTATGGGTTTTAGTTTGGCAACACCTAACGACCATATTGTAATGTAAGGAAAGAAGTACAATGTTATGGGTTTTAGTTTGGCAACACGTAACGACCATATTGTGATGTGAGGAAAGAAGTATATAGAAAAAGTCCACATAGATGGCTAGGTACACAAAACACAGGACTCTCAGAAGAGCTGAGTTCAAGTCCAGTGGATGGCTTTTTGTTTTTGTTCCTTAACATAACAACATGGTTTTGTTCCTATGAATGACCAAGTAGTTTTTGTATCAGCGTAACCAGGTAGTTTTTGTGCCTAAACCTAATTACATTTTGCCTGTTTTGTGTGGCAAAATGTAATGAAACGATAACGTTTTCGTAATCATATCATATGATATGCTAGTTTCCTAAACGAGAGAGCCCCAGAAGCTTGCTGCTAGCTAGCCATCGTGTTTATCATGGATGTGGTGCTTATAGCCATTTTCATGACAACAAAATTCCATAAAGTTTGATAGCGCCACATACATTGAGGTTAATTTTGGTGAGATTCTTTCCCCACCTGTAGGGGCGCTATTTAATTAATGAGACGTCCCTGTGGGTCATATGAGATGGAAGGGACAACCAACCATCGCTGTGTCTTAATCCCGGGTCCCATCTTTCGAAGGACGCGGCCTAAGAAGGCATGTCCTGTGTAGCTGCCATAGACAATAAAGACTGGACCACGGGCCGAACTGAAATGAAGCAGTCTGGTCTACAGAGGATCTCCTATTTAGGTTGCTAAGGGTTCCTGCCTCTACCATTACATCACGAAGCACCTCTTTTGTTGCTTAGCAACCTTGATAGCTGCTCTGCCAGCATGAAATCTTGGGATAGACTGAGCAGTGAAGGATTCACCACATGGAGCCTTCGTTGCTTGGTGAAAGGCCGATGCATTTCTTGGTAGCATTTGGTGGAGCCTTCAAACTGGAAGGGCCTGTTGCAACACTGTGACACAACCGGTCTTCAATTGCAGCCTTCAAAGGATGCACCCTTTGAATTGGGACACAGCTCGTATGGGTTGTACAGGTTGGAGGTCCTGTTGACATGTTCTCTCTATGTTACACACCAGAAAGAAGTGCACATGCATTCATTCTCACTACAAAACCTGACCTGATTGGCCACACATGCCTGGAGTGCTCTGCAGAAACAGACTTTGATGGAGAAGTTGCCCATGTTGACTCCATCACAAATGCTACTGTAGATCTTTTCACTTTACTTGAAATGTCACAAAACTGAGGACAGACAATCTCACAGAGGGCAAGACATTTTTAGAAACCAATACTTTCTACCACTTCTTCTGACACAGGAGTAAATGTCTTCTCATTCCTCTGAAAATGTCAAGAAAATGAAGGATATACTTACCCACCTCTCCAGACACACAAATCAACTGATCAGTGAGGGCACTCACAGTGCAGTGCATCTCAACTGAGATGCTTACACCTCTGTTACTTGGGCATATTGCTCTCTTTACATTCCACCCTATTTAAAGTGTACATTTAAATTTTTCTTTTTGGCTTCAACGCATTCACTGACTGAAAACATGGACCTAAAAACTCTCGTACTCAGGGTATGTCCTTATTCAGCACACACACAGAAGACTCTGATGCCTGCCTGACATCCTGAGGCTGACATAGCTGGCAGATTCTGAACCGGATGGGTGCATCCAAGGAGAAACTGCACACTCCTCTGTTGACATATTCAGTGGTGAGGGAGGGTGCTAGAGAAATGCTGTTCATTCATGTATTAGTTGCTTTATGTATTTGGCTGATATTTTCTATTCTATGAGTTGATTTATCATTTCTAACCAACTGTGCATTAATTAGTTAAACAGTCATATCAGTTATATCAAGATGAAAGGTTGAGCTCACTCAGTGTCGTACTGCGGCAGCTTTGAAATACACAACAGCTGTAAAAAGGCACAGTATAGCAGCTCTTTCAGACACAGTGAATACATAATGCTCCTTGTTATGACTGTGCCTGTCTCCTACAGACAAAAGCAATAATTATAGAGGAATGAAATGACTCATTCATTCACTGTAAAATGTACCAGTCACACCTGTTTGTTCTGTAATTTGACGGTGTATAGCATACTGTGTACTGTAGACAACTAGCCTCGTGTAGTATGCAGATAATTTACATGTTAGAAATGTTCCGTATCTGAACATAGGTCTGCACTCACGACACACTGCTTTGTCTCTCTTGTTAAAATTCAGTTATTCTTCAAAAATATATCAAAAACATGGAAAAAAAACCCATCTACCCTTGTCCAAGAGTGTGACATGGCAGCAAAAAAATTCAAATAAGGCACTCAAGTGGATGGCTGATAATAAAATACCTTTAAAAAAACGGTCTAACCTTAAAAAAAATACATCAGTGTGTATCTGCACACTTGATTTTTCTTCTGCCTCCTCCCACTCATGGACGAGGATACAGTAGAATTTTTTCCCCCATGTTTTTGATACATTTTTCACCTTTAAGGGCATCACTGGTGCTGAGGGATACCAGAAGAACTCCTGTTTCAAATTATTTTTCTCATATTCTTCAGAAGTTTCAGGAAGACTCACCCCCCGCCCCCAAGTGACCATCAGTTTTATGTGGATTATTATCTTTTTTTTTACAGTTTCAATTAAATGGAATTTGACATTTTCCTCTACACCTGATATCTACCTCTGTGGATGTCAGGTTGTGGTTGCAGAAAGATTAAACACCCTTCATATGTACTTTATCAGTGTAAAGGTTATTGCGACTAAACAGCCGTCGCTGTCTGTTTGAGTAAAACAATAAATCCAACAGTTTTCATCTAGGTATTATTTTAACACTTTCCACCCAACTGTGTCTGTAGAAAAAAGTCAAAACAGATCTTTAATGCTTAAAAATTTACAACAGATAGAGTTCTCTTTCTAGGAGGACAATTAATTAGTCATGAGATTATTCTATTTTATATATCATGCATGCATCATAATTGTTTTTTTCCCCATTCAGCAAGGTTTTAACTGGTTGCTAGGCATCTTTGAATAGGAAATTTAATATTAGCTGCCCTGTTCGCCTGGTGGCCTTTATGGTTGGAATACTGACTTGATGCTCTTATTATACAAGTTCTCAAGATTTAGAAGAAGTTGTGCTCCAGAATTAAGTTTTTCAAAAGTACAAGATGGTTTTTAAAAGTACAAGAGCTTTTTAAAATCCCGGTAATCTGTTAACCGCTCTGTTGGAGTAAAAATCTGAGAGGGACATATGGTATCGGAAGACGTCTCTGTCATATCATCCTTGTGTTTATGAAACCCACAGGCTCTTTTTTTAAATTTTTTTTTAAGAAATGCTAATTGCTGAGATGATAAACATAATCTCTCCTAAACAACCAAACTGAATGTGGGATTGAAATATCTGAGTAACTGGGTTTGGGGCAGTATACTGTGGTGTATGCTTAGCTAATCTTTCTTGTTTTGGCAATGAGACTGTTGTCTCTGGTATTTACTGTAGGATAACGTTTTCAGTATTATTACAGCACCATACACTGTACATACATCATACACTGACACTGTAATGTCAACACACAAGCTAATAGAAATATTGCCACAATTTATACTTCATACATAAATGTAGTAATGTTACCTTTAACCTATATGTGAAAATGACAATCATTTAAGACACACAGGAGAGAAAGGTATATTACTTCTTAAAAATATGTGGTTTCCTCCATTTCTAGACTACATAGAAATGTTGAACGCTCTATTAGGAGTGCTGTTATATTCATCTGAGTCCCATGGATGCAACACTGTCACATGCCTGATGATCAGTTATGAAGTCCAAAGTGTAAATGATGTAAAACAAGATTTTCAACACATCTCTTTGTCTTAAGACAAAATGCATTTTGCCCATCTTCACACAGTATATATGTCCCCAGACTCTCAGTCACTGCATTTTTAGTTTGGGCCTCTAATCCTCATATTCATCTTCACTGTCATATCTGTTCTTCATCCCTGTTTCCATTCATCAAAATACCTTAAATAGTACTAAATAATGACTTCTGAATTATCATATAAAAGCCAGTTCCTGAGAGATAAGTGGTGTCAGAGGAACTGTAATTAAAACCATCTACAAACGGTGAACAACACATATACTCAAGGAGAGAAAGAGAGAAAACAGACTCTCAGGAAAAGAGGCAAACAGCAGACACGGAGGTGTGTGAAGAACTGTTCAATTAAGGGAAACACTAGAAGTGCAGGCAACAAAAATGGTGGAAGAGATGTGAGAAAGATAAATATGCTGTGAAGAGCCATTCAATAACACCACTAGGCTGGTGTTTTCTAAAGTGCCTGACTCATCTATAACAGTGCCAGTTTATATGGGAGTAGCCCACATAAAGCGATAAGGATGCATGATTAGGTTTGACTCTAAGGGAGAAGATCACTGCACTGCATTGCTCACTTTCTTCATAATGAAGACTGTCCACAGGATCTCCAATCTGAGACCACTTAAAGAGAACACTTCTAGTTATAATATGAATCATTTTGCCTTTGGCCAGTGGTTGTATTGCATTTGTACCCCCACGCTGAACTCAACTAAACAATTTCACAGTTCAACTCATGTCATTTATCTGGCTAAACTGTCCAGCTGGAGCAGCTGTGACCTCCCTGAAATCTCCTGCTGTGGTCACCATGTACATGTACACTGAAAACATCAAAACCTGACCAAAAAAAAAAAAAAAAGGTTTGCACATAGAACTAAAATGGTACGATATAACAAAGTAATTATTTTGATTAAGAAGCCAAAAACAAAGAAAGATGAAACTTTTTACTGACATAATCTAGAGAAAAACTGTATGAGACAGAATTTAATGCAGGGATCAATATATAATATAAACCAGCTCTAAAGTAGATTAGTGAAATGCTTGACTTAGCAGCAGCTCTCTTAACAAAAATGCTAGAATTCACGCCCAAGGCTGGAATGAGATAGCAGCTTTTAAAGCATCTGACAGCCGCTTCACCTGTTTATCGTTTCATACCACATGTACATCCAGGTGCAACCAAGCATGTCTGTATCCGTGAGTTGAATTATGCATGCAAGTATGAGCATAAAAATGATCTGCCATGCATGTGCTAAAACCAATATTCTGCAAAAATAAGTTATATTATATATTAATATATGTATAAGGACTATAACCATTAGGCACAATGGATATTGAGAGATAAAGCATCCACTATCACATTCAGCTTTCTTAACAACTAAACATCAAACAGCAAACCTATGCATGTGCAGTAATACAATGAGGAGTTGGTTTATCTGTAATGGAACAAATAATGCTACTTTTTTTCATAATTTCACTGTTTGCCAATTATTTATTTATTTATTTTTGCCATTTAATTACACAAACAGAAATATCTTTAGTTAATGGCCCAACAAAGTTTCAGCTGGTGGTTCTTTTTTTTCAGCCGAGTTACCTCAAACCAAGACATTCAAGGTCAGTAAACAAAGAAATCCAGGGTTTTGTTTCAGTTGATGAAATCAGCATGATTATCTAAAGACGCCTTTGTAAATCGCATAATTAGGGTGAAGTGATGAAAACGTTCTGGCTTCTAGTTTGAGTCTGAAAATCACTACTGTAAACTTATCATTAAACAAACCTGAGCTTAATGTACATTCTTATTAATGAAAAGTCTCAGTGCTCTGCTGATTTTCTGTGTAGTTCCAGACAAACATACAATATATGCAGCGTTTTACTAGTCCTCACAGTCCCCTGAGAAACACCCAGCACTATTTCATTTGTAAAAAGTGTGGGTGTGATAATTACAAGCTGCCAAACAAAGGCGGCTACTGAACATGGGCCACAGCTTAAAATTGCCTGTTAAATTCCTGCTTTACCCACATATTACAAACATTCCACAACACCCACCTACGTTTTATCACTCCCTGTGTATGCCTTACTTTTCCTTCCCCTCTTCTCTTCCAAGTAAACTCCAGTAATTACCACTCTACTGGAACGTGATGTGTTAAAACAGCAGAGCTTATTGTCACCTTCACGCTGTAGGGGCAAAGCCAGACAAACAGCAGACAGACACTTTCACAAACTTTACCAAGTAAGAACCCTCTTTCAATTCCCAAGTACTGAATTATTTGCGTGGAGCTAAACATCCAGATGTAAAGACACTGTGCATCTTGAACTTTGAATATTATCAGCTGATGTAGACTGAAGGTACTCTTTGTTTGCATTTGATCCTAATCAGAAAACCAGATCAGATAAACAGATGAAACTTTAATCACATGGAGTCACTGCAGCTGTGAAGAACAAAATATAAAAATATACAAACTCTAGGGACATGCATTATCATAATGTGGCATAAAGAAAGACTGCAACTTGGAGATCTCCCAACAGGATTCACTCATGAATATATGGTTCTGTGGATGTATACTGTAAAGTGCAATTGGGTTTCATGCACAGCTGTGTCTATAAGAATGTATAAAGACTGTGACATACATATTTAATGTCAACTGCATAGCAGGGTATAGTCTACTCTGGCCTATAGAACAGAAATCCAGAGCAGAGGAGTAGATAGAGACACTAACTGTGGCAAACATCTTTGTGCAGCACAATGGCAGCTGGTACAAATGAACAACTGAAGCACTCCTTTGTTCATGTAGCTGTATCAGCTCCTTGGGTGGGAGGGAGGCTTTATTCAAGATAAAGTCATCATCTGCCCCTCTGCCACTGACATCAGGGTTCCCACACCGAGCCCTGAGCAGGACGGGTTGGTGAATTCACAGTCTGTACTCTCAGTGGGGAACAGACTGACAGTTTTCTGAAGGACTGAATATACCATAACAAAAAGTAAGAGTACCTTTTGGAAATATTGATGTTTCAATGTGAGCTGCTGTGTAATGACCTAAGGAGAGAACAAACTGCCTCTTGAACATTGTGCAGGTCTTCAGAAAATGCTTCAGCCACTTCAACCAGTTCAATAGAATATGTCACTTTTTCTACTTGCATTGTGAATATTAAAAATGTCTTCAGAAAAATATGACATCATAACTGCTTTAGTATTATTGTTTTGTATTTTTCTATACTTGTGAAAGATGACAATCAAATCACATTTTGGGACCAATCAATGCAGAAAAGCAGGTAATTCCAAAGGCTTCACATACTTTTTGTCACTGTACTTTTTATGCTTTTAGGGCAGAGACATTAAGCTGCCTTAAAAGAACCGGCAGCGATATACAGTAGGCTGACTACTGGTTTGCCTCATGTGGCACTTGGCCGTATCTGTATTCACCATTCAGAAAGGGAAAGAAGAGCTAGACAGCGGAAATACAAGTGTAAACAAAGCAGCTCTCGTTCAACACAGCTGCTCTTTAAACCAACTTGGCAAATCAGTCAAAAAAAACACCGACAGGGTCCGATTAGTGCCAACAGTGTGGGACACACCAGGAAGACGAGCCCCGACAGATGCTCACCGACAGCCCACAGTGGCCAATAGCCAATCATCAGCTTGGTGTGTCAGGGGCCTGTATATATTATCTGTAGATTTATCCCTGGGCTAGAAAAAATGTTTTAGAAAGCACAACATCACAAAACAACTTAGAGCTGTGATCATTGAAATACAGTTAAAATGTGACAAAATTAAATCACGAACAGCACATACTGGTGCAATGCTCACCAAAATACTCGTACAAAAAACAAACACATGCCAGACAGCACGGTGACATGCACAGTAAGGGAGATGTTACTGAGAGTTAGAGTCTGTGGCTTTGGAGTTTTAGTCAAGTCAAACCTAAGGTAATTACAGCTTCCATGCTGTTTAGCCAGCTGATATAATAACTAAATACATTCACCGATTCTGTGCCAATCACTGACTTCAAGGGAATTTAAATGAGCAGATCTGCTTTGTTCCTGAGTCAGGTACAAACACCCACCTGCACATGAAATATATTTAAATCTTCTCACTTTCAGAAGAGCTAAAACCTCTGTATCGAAGGCAAAGGCTTCCATTGGTGTTATTGATGAAGAAGTGACCTCTATTTCACATATGTCATCCGCACCATTATAGCCCTGATAAACAAGTACAAATGTATTCGACACACACCAAAAGGTTTCAATGTCACACTGTTGTGTGTTTGATACTTCCCCTCCTGTCTGTCACAACTGGGTCAGCCAGTCTGACCCAGAGACAGAGAGTTTCAGGTTTTTCAGCACAAAAAAAACATGTTAAACATTTCAAGTGTTAAGTTTTCAATATATATTCATAGAGGAGAGGGGATGTGGATGGATGAATAAAATGAAAAATCCAAATCACTTATAGCTGATCTAGATTTTTTTTTTTTCAGGTGTGGATGATCCAGATAAGTGATGATAGGTGATTCAGTTAAAAATGGTAAAAATAATAAACAGGTTTCAATTAATCAGACATGGGTTGAGATGTCTGCACGCCACCACCCATGCACACACACCCTGCCTGTTTAAGTGTCAGCAAATGAATGCATTTGTTGTAACTGAGTGTGCTTTTCGCCAGCTCCATTATTTTGCATGTGTTGGAAAGACATAAGATAAGTGAGCTGTGAATTATTGGTTAATACACCAGTGCACATTGTTGGCAACCAACTCTAGGTTTGATTTTAAGAACTCCAGGGTTCAGAGCAGGAATATGCAATGCAGGGTTCTGATGTCCTTGAATTAAACAGATAAGATAAGATAGTTAGAGAGTCTACATTCAGGCTGATTACTCCTTCTAAATGCAGTCTATTAGAGAGAAAGAGATTGGCCTGAAACATGGCCTGACATAAAATGGCAGCAAGCAGAGACGTCCACAATTAAAGCCTCTTGCACACTCACTGGAGCACTGGAAACAACACTGATCCCTTTAATTAAAGAAGGATGTGAGGAGAATAGAAAATGAGGTGAGGTGCATTTTCTGTTTACCGATACCTTCCTTACAGGACTTGCTGATGAAATTGAAAATGGAAGCCAGTTATTTCATTCACGGCCACGATTACTCGTTTAAGTCCGTCTTTTTTTGTTTTGAAATGATCTCGTCTATTATTTAAATTACTGATTGATTCATTCGTTCACTTTTAAAATCCCCTTTGAAGAGCTGCTGGGACTAATTTAGTTGGTATTGTTAAAATGTCCCTTCAACTTGATATCTTTTTTACTTTTTTATTTGTTTGCATTCACTTATGATGTCTCTTTCATATGTGTCACGCTAAAAAGTGTTGTGAAGTAAAATGCAGGAGACAGGCGGCGGCATGGGGGTGTTTACAGGAGAGGAAGGGATTGGTTGTAAATAGGACGTGGGTACAATAAATGACTACTGACAGCAGCAGTTATCACAACTGTTGAATTAAAATTCTCCCTTAAAGAGCAAATGTATAAATCAACTTGATGAAGTACAACAGGTTGATGTACACATTAGCCAACTGCAAACTGTGATGACTGTTATACCGATGCACAATACGCTTATTTCAAAAATTGTGCGATTATAGAACAATTCCAATACAACCACATTTCACACAAGTTTAACTAATATACTAACTAAGGAGTCATATCAGCAGTGAAAGTTAACACATATTACACCATGTAATAATCTGTGAAAAGCATTTTCCTTGCTTTAACCACAACTCAACTTCAAACATACTGTGCACTCTGTGTGAGGTAAAACCTCTCAATCCTCCAATAATGAGACGTCTCTCCACTCCGGGTGTGGAGTTGCTGACACAAAGCTTCAGAGTGATACATGGCTTATGAGGGTGTGACTAATAGAAATAGGGGGATAATCCCTCTCACTGCTTGGGTCTGCAACTGACTGACTTTGGAAAAGCAGAGAGAGGCTGACACCCAGCCTTTCATCCCAGAAGACAGATGTAGAGAGGAAGCAGTAAGAAAGGAATTGAAGGAATAATGAATTTTAAAAAACAGAGACAAACACAATCCCAAGCAGCCATTTCATATTGTTATCACTGAGGCAACAAGAAGGTAAAAAATGACAATAGGTTGTTGCATGCCAAGAGCTGTGCCTCACTTTTGAAACACTGAGAAGGCTGTTCAAGGCCTTCAGGATAGTCTGTGTCCTTCTATTACAGTAATTATGTCTGAATGTGGGAAGAGAAAATTATTTCCTCACTTTGAACTACGACTTAACAGCTACTTAGCCGATTTCAGCGATTGTAGCTTGTTTTCTCAGGCAGAGTGTCCAGAAAACAAGCGACTTTATGATGCACACTTTGCAGTTAACGCTCCTGTTCTGCAAATTTCAACACTTTCCTTCTTATATTTTAATTAAATGCAGGTTTGATTATGTTGTGAGGATGTAAAGGTTAAACCTAGATGTTCTGAAGACCAAAAAAAGCATCAAAAATAAAAATCACTGTCCTGCTGAGAACTGAGCTTGAATTTGACCCAGTATGTTTCCTCCTTGGTCTTTCCAATATGCACTTTGCTGACATACATCATAAAAAAACATTTGATGTTATTTCCATTCTGTGCAAGGAAAATATATTACTTCAGTGGATTTCTTGCAAGACCCCTACAATGTCTTGTTGATATAATATAATAGAGTACATTGACTGGTTTTTATGTTCAGCTATTATGTTTTGTTATGTTTCTGTTCTGTTCAGTGTGTTTTTACCTCACCGATGATAATCTATTCATGGCTTTTTGTGTTTGTTAAGCACTTTGTGACTCATTTTTGAAAAGCTCTATATAAATAAAATGTATATAAACCCTTTGACTGTGTTAATGTGAGTATATCTGCCATTTTAACAAGTGTTTTTATATAAAACACATGAGATACTCAGGCCCAACAAATGAAAAATATTGATTTTTCTGTTTAATCATGACATAATTAAAGCTTCATTAAATCTGTTACAGGGCACTGTTTCACTAGGTTTAGAGTCAGGGTTAGGGGCAGGGATGAAGACTAGGTATTAGGGTTTAGGGTTAAGGTTAAAGGGATAAAAACATTTCTAATCTAATTTAAAGCAGTGATTAGAAGAACAGTGACAGCACTGCAGCTCCCACTAAGAGCAAACATCTTGTTTTCAGCATTGTTTTTATTAGCAAGGTCATATAAAATAAAATGGCAGGTAATGTCAGGGAGCTGTAGTAAATCAATGCAGTACAGCAAAAACATGAAATGTGGCTTGTTAAATTATTTCTTGTCTCATGTTTGTGTATTTATTTATTTATTTATTTACATTTTTGAACTTTGTGAGCATACAGTAACTCTACATTGACCAGTTGGTAATATGTCTGTCAGGTGTTTGACCTTTTGTTGTATTGGTGTCAACTGCACCTCTACTGCCTACAACTTTGAAGTAAAATGCTCTTTAAAACATCAATTTTCAGCATTTTTACTGGCTAGTCTCCCCAAAAGCACACATCAGGCACCAACCACAACATCTGTGAAGCTGCCATTAACTGAAATTAAAGCCTTCACACATCAAAGAATTTAAATTTGTTCATATAAACACACTGTTACACTACATCTTAAACAAAAGCAATTAAAATGCTGTGGAGCAGCTTCAAATGTTGTTTTCAAAGGACATTAGACCACAAGAGTTTTTGTTTTTGGTGTGCATCTACTTACCTTATACCTTAACTTCCTACCTGTCATGATGGAGTCATGGGTTTCATAACGTCCTGTCTGGCCCTCTCTTTTTCTGTGTGACGGAGCTGGTAAAGTGCTGTGTCAAGGTTGACGGTGAGCTGACAATCTTGGAGAGAACATCTCTGGATCCATGGTGTTAAATCTGGAAGGCAGGAATTAAGTACATGAATGGAGGAAAGGAATGGAAGGGATTACAGTACAGATTAATGAATTCAGAGAGCTCTTAAATGTGTGAAAAGAAAACATGTGGGAAGCTACTAATCTCACACACATTTCAGTATTTAAATTAAACTAAGACAGTCTCACTGTGACAGAGACATTACTGTAAGAAGGCCTATATTTGCTTTTTATTACTGTGGATAAGAAAAAGTCCAGTTAAAGAAACAATCCTTTTAAAGGGCCTGCACACTTATGTAATGTCACATACTAATAAGAGTGATACGTTTTCCCACGCTGTGCATGCCCATACAGGCCTGAGAAGAGGTCTCATCAGGCAAAATAAGTAAAAAAACACGTAGAGGGATTGTCTGCATTGCCTTTATATATTCTGATGGTTGTTCTGCACACTGGCAGTAGTAAAACACATTGTAAGTAGATTTACACTAAGATTCAATGACAAACAAACCCATTCAAACAAGGAAAACATGTCACCATAATAAGAGCACAGGTGACAAATAATAAAATTAACAGTGGATGAATTCTATTCATCCCGTTATAGAATCCTGGTATTGTGCACACTGGCTTATTCTCGCGCTGTTGCGGCTTACTGGGGCACTTGAACAGAACAGAGCCATTGTTTCCTACCATGCCAAGTCCAAATGTCTGCTAACGCATTACTGCAAAATGAATTATTCTCTTTATTTGGATATGTAGCATCACCAGTTTAGAGAAAACAACACCAGTTTAGAGAAAGCAACAATAAAGGTTGCCCGAGGGGGCATGTATTGCTGAAAGATGCTGCCATCAATCCAAAGGGTGAGAAAATACCACAGTATTTCTAGCCTCTGAAAGGGCTGCCAATTAGCTGGAAGTTACGAAAACGGTCGAGAAACATCTGCAGTGTGCACGATGAAGGCATGCCCAAATAGCAGCTGACAGTTTTGACAACTTCACTCCTGGTAAACAAGCATGGGCAACTTGGCACATCACTGTGCCTTAGTGGTGCTGAACATGCACGTATCAATTCCCCTTTAAGCTGAACTGCTCTATTCAGCATATAAAAATGTACATAATAAGGGAAAGCTTTGGATGTATTGCAGTTTCATCAGTAAGCTGCACAGAGGTCTTATTTAAAGCAACAGCAGAGGGTTTTAATGTTATCCCAGTACTTAGAATGACTACAGTAAGTGTGGCAGTGATGTTGTTATGCATTTACCTGAACAAAAAGAAAATGTTAATATGTTCCAGAGACTTTGACGTTCCACATAGATCTTAAACAGAACACTGTTTATTGTGAATCAGTACATTTGAATAGACTGTAAAGCATCTACAGCAGAAGTAACTTAGCTCTCTCTCTGTGTACTCTGACAGCCATTCATAATTTTAACCATCATAAACCCATCATTGTGCACTGCACCTCAGATGCTTTGTAATTTACTGACTGAGGTTCTGCCCAATGGATCACTAGTTTAGTGTTTCCACTGAATTACACTTAGCACTTGCAGGGGCAATCAGTGAAGCTATAAAGAGAGAATGAAATCAATAATAGCTGTGTTCTGAAGCGTCACTCCAATAACACTTAAATCTGCCATAGCTATTACTTATTTTATTTATATTATTATTATATATATAATATTATTTCTCCATCTCATCTCTCTATCTAATGAACAAGTACTTAAGTAGACAGAGGTGTGTGTGTTATGCCCAGTGATCAATCATCTTGTATACACCTTGGTTTGGCAAAATTGTGTATGTATGCACACACAGCTGTGTGTCCTTTTGTGCATGTGTGCAAGTAAGTGTGACCAGTATCTGCAGCAATTATCACCGAAGGAACACACACACATAAACAGATTGTGCTGCCAGAGGAGAAGGAGTAAACTCTAAGGTACGTGTTTGGGGTATTAACAATCACCGGACTATAAAGGCCCCAACTCTGGTGCAGTGGTTGACGACAACACTGCACCAGATACACCTTATAGTAGTTGGGAAAGCAGAATGAAACACAACGGCTCCCTGCTGACAAAACACTGTTTGAGAAACGTATACTGTAAGACATTACTTCCCTATAATCCCCTTACAAAAGCAGCTGTGGCCTTTCTGTAATTACATTTCCAGTGAACTGACATTTTCAACTTGGCATTCTTCAGCATTAAGTAAACACAGAAGACTTCCATCTGTGGGGAATTCTTCAAGCGTATTCAAGCATAAATCACATTCAAATTTGAAATGATTAATTTTACAACAAATGGCTCTTTACATTTTCTGTCTACTCTTAATAATTGCAGACAAAAATAAGATGAAAAAAATTAAGCAGCTCTTTTATCCCAGTCATATCTTGGGCAATTTTGTGTCATAGACTCGTTGAGTCTAAGAATAATGGAGAGAGTGGTGTTTTAAAATAAAATAAAATAAAATAAAATAAATGATTGTTTTGGGATGTTACAATAGTTCCT
Organism: Monopterus albus; assembly: GCF_001952655.1. Lineage (NCBI taxonomy): Eukaryota > Metazoa > Chordata > Actinopteri > Synbranchiformes > Synbranchidae > Monopterus > Monopterus albus. The sequence continues at coordinate 1,597,221 of NW_018127922.1, read as the reverse complement.
CTATAATAACAGTTGTCTGTTTTTGGAATAAAGTCTCTGTGAGTGTTAATAGCATTGGTGAAAATTCTTCTTCTCTTGCTAACTTCAGAGGAAGCACAGCGACACCTGCTGGCTCTTTACATTTACCCAGGAACCAAGCACCCGATAAAGGCACTCACATATTCACATAGGTGTCCCTGCACATGTCGTCGCCCCACAGCGGCTACTGGAGACCATGACAACCCAGTTATCTTAAACAGTTGAGTGAGCTGCTTCTGTCCTCAGTGACATTTGTGTGTGATAATTTTTTTTTCCATAAATCAATTAAATTAACACAAATAAATTATGTTGAGAGGTGAATCCAGTAAATTATATTTAGATGTTTTGCATAGAAATGCAGGTAGAGACTGTGGAGAACTCAAATACAACACAACAGACATACTCTAGTTTTATGTAAGTGAGTCTAACTACAACAAAATGCATCAAATCATCATGAATATTATACTTTTTTGTCTTGCAGGTAAGTGTAGTGAAAGAATTTTTGACATAATTGGATGTGAAAAGGTTTTTGTGGACTCTATCCATAGTAACTATTAGATGTTTTGTCTTTATTTTGTCTTGTTAATGGCTGGCAGCTGATTCTAAGTGTTAGTATCTTGCATCTTTGTGTGTTTTTTGATGTTTATCTTGAGATTTCTGATACACTCTATCAAATTAGTGTATCAGTGCACCCCCATTCATTCTTTCCGACGACTGATGACACTGCAGGCAGCCTCTGTAAATAAATTCACCTCGGAGTGAACTTTGCCATTAGACGTTTCTTAGACTGTGAATTTAATCATATTATAGCTTAACTGCATCTTCATTTGATTTTGTTCCTAAATAGGTGACGAGAATGTGATTGGAGACATGCTATACTGTATTTTGCTGCTGAAATTCCTGTATAATGATTTAGTGAAGAGTGGAAATGAGACAATGTAGCTGTATTATACTGTAAATACCATCATCTATGCTTTTGGAGGAGGTCTAACTGGATTCTCACCTCCTAAAATTCAAGGTGAAAGGTGTTCATGTCTAGGACAGGATGTCAGTGGAGAAACCATATGTGACCAGCTGAGATGCTTTGGTAAAACATCACATCTGAAGGCAGTCATCAGTGGTGTGTATGTGTGTTTTAAATGAATTTCATCAAAATTAATAAGAGTATAATTGTTTTATGAGTCTCTATTACGAGTCCCTATGAGTTTTGCCAACTTCACTCACTTTAACACTGTTAACATAAATGGAGGCTCATCTAACCTGAATCTCCTGTGAGCACAAACATGTTGTTGTGAGCATCTGATCTTGTCACAAGGGGGAGCTCTTGCACTAGATAATTAACTGCCCTCCTAGTACAAATACTAAAAGTCTGGTGATCATAAACTATGTAGAAACAGATAAAACAATTGCAGCATGTGTGAACATGATAAAAGTGTACTGAGCTCCCCGCTCAGGTTCTGAAACAATATGACAAGCGGATTGTACATTGATATGACTGTAGAGGCTCAGACTTCATCTTGAAGACAAAAACATTTAAAAACCACGAAAATAAGCAAACAAACACTCAAAAAGGCTACAAGTGAAAACTAAAAGTTATGGTAAATGGCAGTAAGTGGACTGAGCTTGTCACATTAACATAATGAAGCTTCTACAAAGTGCTGAAATGAGGGCCTGAACACTTATAGTAAATAAAAGAAATGTATTTAAAAATGTGTTAAACATTTCTAAAACTTGTTTTCACTTGTCATTATGAGTTAGTGAGTGTAGATTAATGGGTAAACATGATAGTTTTATACATTTAAAACTGACTCTACAACACAACAACGTGAGCAAAAAGTGAAGGGATCTGAACCCTTTCTGAAGCTGCTGTATCAGTTCATTTATTATTCATTAATATTCGTGCGTACTTCTTCAGTTGCTTCAGCTAAAAGAAGAAGTTTATAAATAATGAAAAGAATCCTAGAACTCAAATGTATAGCACACATAAGGACTGTCACATAAAGAAGCCCCATGCAAGCTGCTGGTCATCTGGAAAACATGAACAGATATATTTTTTTAGAGCTGTTTGACATCACGTGAGGTACAACAGAAGCTCTTAAGTTAATCTCAAATGATACTGTAGATAGTAAAAGCTCCAAAACAACAAGTGTTAAAATAGGACATTCTTCTTTTCCAGACAAAGTCCCTCTATGACTGAACAAGCATATCAACTTACAAACGTCAAACCACGACAACAGACAGTTGTCTTTGCATAATTTGAAGGAAGGGACTGCTTTCTTCTCAATAGCAACCCCTCCCCCCCGAAAAAACAGGAAATATAATTAAAACTCTGCAGAAAAACACTCCATTGCATTGCTGTAAAGACAGTTTTAATAGGGATGAGCAGTGAGCAGGTTAAGTGACAGCCTTACAAAACCACAAAACAGGTTCTCCCATTTGTAACTGAGCCACAACAGTTATGAGTGACTCCATCATAATAGAGACAGGTCGAGTTTCATCGTTGTGTCAAAGACTCTAAATAACACAATGAGACTGAACTGTCCTTCTGTTGGCAGCAGCTGTGATGAGGAACATGAGCACCACTCCACCAGTGATCTGTCTCTCTGTTTTCGATTCACAATCCATCTCTGCCGCATCACTGCAAGAAATCAGATATCCTCCCTCGGTGCATTTACCCCAGAAAGCTAACGCAATATGATGACAGATAGAGTGAGGTGGAGAGACATTTCCACAGAGGTTTGCTGATAATAAAAGAGCCCACTGAACTCACAGCTTTCATCAACAGACTCATTTTCTATCCATTTTGTTTTACATAATTTCTTTTATTTTTATTGCCTTTCTAAAAGGTTAGCCAATAATTACACAGACATATTAATCTGACCACATTCATTGTAGTCCAGTGATTTAATGACTAACTACAGTCTAAAAATATTTGGTTCACAATTAGGTTATGTGTATAAATACGTTACTGGCAGTGACTTGAAGAAAAAAAAAGCTTTTTAATCATGACTGTGGTCTTTCGTTGTAACAGACATAAGTCATGAGAGGCCTCTTTAAACTGTGGCAGCTCTGTGGCTCCACAAAGTGACCAGCAAAGACCAGGTCTGTGGTAAACAGTCAAATCATCATTGCCAGTTAACAGACGCTTTGACCGTGTTGTGATGTACGTCTGTCTAGGTGCGTGCACAACACTCATGCACTGTGCTGGTTATACCGTGGGACACGCTCTGCAGGACATGTAAAACTTGAAAAATAAAAATATGACATTGTGTTCACTGGGTGTTGTGCACATTAATATGTATGTATTTATAATAAATATCAGTTTGATTAGCTATCTTGCACCTTCACCTCGTGCATGAGCAGATCCGTTCCCTCAGTGGAAAAGATTACTGACACCTGACCTGGCAAATCCAGCAGTATGCTAGCAATCCGCCAAATATTCAAATTCACACGTCTCTTAAAGGGGATGTGAGGTTATACACCGATTGGATAATTGCATGTTACGCCCAAAACACACCCCTGCTTTGATGAGGAGATAAAGTACAGCCCCTTTGCTACTTACACAGGCACTTGAGCCATTTTTCCTCATTGTCAAATTACTGAAATGAACATGGACGCAACCAAACACTACTTGTGGCAATACATCTTGATCAGATGCCGTGGGTCCTCAAAATAGGGCTCTTTGTGTCATTAAGTATAAATTTGAAACTTCTAATCTTGAACTCTAATTGCTTTTATCTGATGTTTGCTTAACAAATTGTCTCATTCATCAAAATCTGTCAAATAATGCTTCTTAAAACTTAATGTCAAAGCAGGAAACAAAAGAAAAAGCAGGACTGCTGTTGTTGCATGCCCAGACAAAAGGTGTTTTGGGGTGAGATGAAGACATCCACATATTTTCCATCTTAGCTCATTGGAAGCAATTTCTTGTTTGTTGGGTAGTATCAAATCCAAAACACATATAATTAGCTACTAGCAAGAACCGTGCTTGAAGTGTTAACTTTGACATGTGACCTGACCTCTTTAATGGTCCAGCCTTCACAAGGCAATAAAATATTAAGTGTTACAACATAAAAAGCCAAACCACAGGCTTTGAAAAGTAATTCTCGTTTACCCCAGAGGTCCCTCACCGGAAATAAGAGCGGGTTTTTAAGTCCTAATAAGTTCTTAATTTAGTGGAAACACACAGACACACACATACACACAAGGTCAATAATGGTTTCTCATCATGCCTGAGTTATTATGTTTTGTGTGTATGCACTCTTGCTTGCTCTACATGTTCTGGGGTCCCATTTCATTTCAATATTTAAACCAAAGCATATACAGAGTTGTGAAAACACATGAGGATAATAAACGTTGTGATCATCTGAGCAAACCATCTATGCAAGTCTTAAATAGAACTTAATGTGATAGTGAGTGAATAGTGATAACAGCCCTTTCTGCTACTTCTGTCCTTTTATGCTGGTGTAAGGTGTCATCACTCATTGTGCACCTAAAAGTCTATTGAGACCAGGGGCCCCCCATTATTAATCAAAGCAGTTTTTCATTTAGAGCCCAGTAAAAACCGCTCTGGTCGATTATGCACTGCCAGGCAGCAGATGGGTGCAGGTACAGTGTCTGACAGTCACATTATAATCATCTTCAGCTATTAATTGGAATCAACTCATGCTGTTCTTTGACTAATCCTTCATTAAATGTTCATGGAAATCAGTACTGCATATTCAAGATGTGGCAGAATAAAATGAATATTGTAGAAAATGAGGTCAACAAGTTATGCTACTTAAGAGTTTAACTTTTATGTTGCAGTGTTTTTAGCTGTAGCATTAACAAGTCTGTTGTCTCACTTCTCTAACACTTAAGTTGAAAACCAGTCAAACCTCTCTTTTGATATTTCTAGTCTATATGTTTATTTTTATTATGTGTTATTTCCGTGTAATGCTGCTGTCTTGGGCAAGACACTCCTGTAAGAGAGGTTTTAAATTTCAGCGTGTCATTTGTTCTGGTTATTTAAATGTTATTACAAGTAGCAGCACCTTCATCCATCCATCCATCCATCCATTATCTATAACGCTTATTCCTGAATAGGGTTGCAGGGGGTCACTCCATCACAGGACTGACATGTAGACAAACAACCCAACTCACCCACACTCACTCCTATGGGCAATTTAGAGTCACCAGTCAACCTAAGCTACATGTCTTTGGACTGTGGGAGGAAGCCAGAGTATCTGGAGAGAACCCACGCAGGCCTAGGGAGAACATGCAAACTCTGCACAGAAAGGCCCCGGGTCAGCCGGGCCTAAAACCCAGAACTTTCTTGCTGTAAGGGGATGGTGCTAACCACTGCACCACTGTGCACCTGTGGCACCTTCAATACAATTGAAATAAATGAGATACACTTCAGTATGTGGGTGGATATCAGACACTCCCCGAGGATGTTCTACACCAATACATTTTCTTTGCTGCAGTATTAATAAGTTGTCATTTTATGGGAACATGATCCTCTGTGATGGCACAGACACCAAAGAAGAAAACATCCATCCATCCATCCATTTTCCTCCGCTTATCCAGGACCTGGTCGCGGGGGCAGCAGTCTAAGCAAAGATGCCCAGACTTCCCTGTCTCCAGACACTTCCTCCAGCTCCTCCAGGGGAATGCCAAGGCATTCCCGGGCCAGCCAAGAGACATAGTTCCTCCAGCGTGTCCTGGGTCTTCCCCGGGGCCTGCTCCCGGTGGGACATGCCTGGAACACCTCCATAGGAAGGCGCCCAGGAGGCATCCGAAACAGATGCCCGAGCCACCTCAGCTGGCTCCTCTCGATGTGGAGGAGCAGCGGTTCTACTCTGAGCTCCTCCCGGGTGACCGAGCTCTTCACCCTATCTCTAAGGGT
>NW_018127922.1:1576037-1588811 GCF_001952655.1 Monopterus albus | reverse complement strand
GTTGCCCGCCCGCCGGGCGCTCGCATTCGAGCCCCAACCTCGGGAGCTGGCTCCAGGGTGGGGCCCCGGCTGCGCCATGCCGGGCGACGTCACGGTCTTTGATTTTAATCTATTCATAAAGGGCTTTTGAGCCGCTCTTAGTCTGACCCGTCACCCAGGACCTGTTTGCCTTGGGAGAGCCTACCAGGGACATATAGCCCCCGACAACATAGCTCCTAGGATCACTCGGGTACTCAAACCCCTCCACCACAATAAGGTGGCAGTTCAAGGAGGGGAAGCAGCAGAAAACAATCAAAAATAATAACTACGTGTTTCTGAGTACTGACAAAACATGACTTGTTACTTTCTTAGTTTATTGTCCAACCACTTATCTTTGTTTGTATGTGAGAATTTGTTCGTGCAGTACACGGATGAATGAACTATTCAAATGACAGTTACAATGTGCACACACTGACTCCAGCACAGCTGTCTGGCTTTCCTCTCTACTGACAGTTGACAACTTTAAGCTGACATGAAGTGTGGATTTCACTGCTGCTGTGTAATCGACATCCTGTTGCTTGTCAACCTCTTTTCTCTTCTTCTAATTCTTTTTTTTTAACAGTTCCTTCAATCAGAAGACTGGTGCATCATTCTCACACTGATTAAACTCATCACATGATGAGGCCTGTTGATTTTGGATGTACAAGTTTGTGTTTAGCTGTGTCTGTGTGCCTGAGAAGTGAAACCAGAGTCATCTCTCAGACTGACAGCTCATGATAATAGAAGTGTTAGATGGTTATGGCCTGGACAGGATGATCAATACATCACTGATTCAAAAGTCCACCACACAGACACACAGATACAGCAGCACTGACACTGGAAAAAAGAATTTTTTTTTTTAATTCTAAAGAGATATTTTATGCCATACACATTTGGTTGCCTGGTGGCTGTTGAAATGCTTGTATGTTTACTCCTGATCATTCAGAAAATCCTATTTTTTGTCATGACTTAAGTTCAAATGAACCTGGGATCTTGTAGACCTGCAGTTTAGAACAGCTACAGACCTTATACATGCACCCTTACAAACTAAAAACAGCATGTCTTGTGCTTCATTTGGACAATTGTGTTAAACACTGGGGGGCTGGAGTCAGTCCCAGCTGACAGTGGGCGAGAGGCAGGGTCCACCCCGGACCAGTCCCTCAGTCTATCACAGGGCTGACATGTAGACAAACAACCACACACAATTACACTCACTCCTACGGGCAATTTAGAATCTTTGGACTGTGGGAGGAAGGCAGAGTACCCGGAGGGGAACCGATGCAGGCTCAGGGAGAACATGCAAACTCTGCACAGAAAGGCACCAGGTTGGCCTGGGCTCAAACTTGGAACCTTGTTGCTGTGAGGCGACATCGCCACTGTGCTACCCAAGACTAGACTTGATAACACTAAATCTCCTGAACTCAAAAATTTTTTGAGACGTCACACATGATGTAAAGCCAATATACAATAGTCAGAAAGCTGTACATGAATTAACTATGGGACTAAAGTTTATTTATTTAAGCCCTAATTTAAAATATTTCCTGACTAAATCCAGCTTGTGACAATTACTGTATGTCAGATTTCTGCCTCTATATAATGTTTGGTTAGTGCTGAGCAGTGAGGTGCGGGTTGCAGTTGTCATATTGTCACTAATGGATACTTGGGAAACATGACCGAGGACAAAGACAAACGATGGGACTTATAAGACCATTATGGTGGGTCAAAAGCTTTATAATCACATGGTATTAAGTCAGGTGGACAGATGTCAGGCCAGAATAATGAAGGGTGTTACTGTTTCACCTGCTGGCTGTGGCAGCATTGTTATTTCTAAACAAGGGAAGAAATATTCATGTGTCTCACATGCCTTTTCTTACATACAGTAATAGCGATGGGCCTGAGGCGTCACCAACTTTAACAGTTTCAGTTCTTATTTCTCTTTACCGATTTTGTATTACAATATATTTACTGTGCAATATTAATGACTTTTCTAATTCAGTATGGTTATTTTTCATACTTGTGTCTATGTAGTAACATAGGTAGTATATTGGCTTTAGTAGTGTATGATGCTATATAAAACACCTCTAAAAAATAAAGTATAGTATGGTGCGCTTGTATAAATTTGTCTACCATCTGAGAATTTGCCATATTGATGCCATGGATGTCTTAGACCTCAATGAGCACCGCTGTTTATGGTAAATTCTTATATGAATTTTTTTTTTTTTTTTTATCTACTGTATGTGATACAGCATCTACATTTTTCAAACTGACATTCTTTTCTGGATATTTTATCCATGAATACTTTTTTCTGTATGTGCAAAATTAACCTATAGGAGTTTATCCTCATGAGCCATTCCCAATACTGTATGTACTAAGTACTAAATTAAATATCTAATCTAGTGCTTTACAGTAAATGCTTTAGCGAACAGTGCACACACATATGCTACATGGTACTGTGTAACTTTAAAGAAAGGAAAGGTAGATCAACTCCTTAATCTTTCAGCCATCATCATGTTTTCTGTTTTTGCACACTCTTACATTTTTGGAGCAGTCATCACGGACACGGAGCATGGACACTGACCTACTGAACGTGAGAACTATAAATGTCCTGGTTTGAAAAAGAGAAGGAAAAGCAGTTAATCTGTTGCCTAACCACCGCTGAGACGGCAGGCTGAGCCTGAGGTATTCCATGCACTTCACAACTTCAAATTAAAAAGCAATTATATTCTCTCCTGGGTCATTACTAATCCTGCTGAGGTAATGGAGCCGCACCTACAGCCTTAATTGCAGGGATTACAACTGAAAAGGCACAATTTCTTTAACCACTGCTGTCAGAAACAAAATCTTAACAAGAAGAAAGGAAACTTTAATACCTAATTTGCTAATGCCAAGAAAATCTTGATTGAAAGAAAACTATTTCTAATCTCTTTGTATTAGTGCTCGTCTTTCAGGCTTTTTCTTCATCTTTCTCACTTTTGTCTCTCTTTTTCCTAATGTTGTACAGATACTAAACTATTTTTCAGTTGTAGGCTCCTCAAGCCCAAATTCCACAAAGGGTGTGAGACGACGATTTAAACTGGGATTGGTTCACTACTTTCACCAGCATTATGTGCATGTTTTCCCATGATACTCATCGTTTTGTAGCACAGAAGTTACTTTAAGGAGTCACTACAATTACTCATGTAGAGAAAAACTCAAACCTGTGTTTGAACGCACATCTGTGCACAAATCTGCGCATAATTTTGGCATAAACTACATTCTGAGGAGGAGATAAGAGAAAGAATTATAGAGAGGTGAGTGCTGCTCAGCAGTACAGGGGCAGAGGGACATCCTCTTCCCATTTAGCCCTGACCTTGTTAAAAGAGAAACATTCCCTGTTGTCACCATGATGTCTGCAGGGGGTGGAGTCAACCAAACCCAATTATCTACCCTTTTTCTTGAATTATATGCTGTCAGGACCCAGCATTTGTATATGATTAATACTGTACATGTCTTTTCTAATAATGTCTACTTAACAGAGCTGGTGATAAAAGAAGGAACACTGTAAAAAATGATTACAATGTTGAGTTCCATCCTGAAGGGATCAGCAGATCAAAGATTGTACCTGTATTGTAGAACATTTGATTTGATTTGATTTGATTCTTTGATTTGATTTGATTTGATTTTATTCATTCAAGCATGTAAAGATAGTCGATATGTCAACACACATAATTTCACACATATCCACAAATGCTAATCCCTTATCAATTTGCTTATACCTAGTACATGCTTGAACGGAGTAGGAAGAAGTTAGACTTATCTAGTCCTTCCCCATAACATCATCTTACCATCATTGGTTTGCAAGCAGCATTTGTATATGATTAATACTGCATATGTCTTTTCTAATAATGTCTACTTAACAGAGGTGGTGATAAAAGAAGTAACACTGTAAAAAAATGATTACAATGTTGAGTTGATTTTATTCTTTCATTGTGTCCAAAAAACACAATATATGCCGTTATGGATGTGAAGTTCTGTCAAAACATGGAAAATGATGTGTTCATGTGTGCAGAGAATAAACTGATTTAAACTGGTTGTATGTGAGATAGGAGCATAAATAATGTATCCTGAGACAGAGTAGGTGTCAATGTAATGTGGGACCTTGGTGCCATGCATGGGTCAGCATGTTCCCGGACCCTTAAATCACCTGAGTAGTGGTGTAATTATGGCTCTCTGGGACGCCACTGAACCCTTTAATACCCAGGGGGCTGTACAGTGGCGCCACTTGTTGCGCAAGTATTCACAGAGAGGGAGCTGCAGGGAGGGAAATAGTGAGAAGGGCAGGGAAGGAACTGAGGGTGGAGGAGAGCTGGGATGCCCTTTGGCAATTTTGAGGTTAATCTTCTAAACGTTGGCTGACAAAGCAATATTGAGACAGCATGAATGTGAAAGGGCAGGGAGGGGTGGGGACTGGGACTGCAAGAGAGGGGTTTAGCATGGCAAAGCAAATGAGAGGGAGAAGCAAAAAAAAATTAGGGAGTCACTCCACCTCAGACAGTTTGTATGAGATTTAAAATTTTCTTTGTTCTTCAACAAAAACCTGAACTTACAGAAAAAAAAAAAACATCCAGGAGATATTTTAAGCACCACTACTGGCTCCAGTTCCACTAACTATTAAATGTCTTCCTCAGGGGAACGTCATTTGCTGTTCAAGAGGGTGGAAAAAGCATTACTTTCCCTTAGTTTCTCTTTTGCCTTAAGATTAAGAATTAAACTAACAATGTCTGGTCAGCTTCTTGAGCTCTGCAGAGTACTAAGGGCTATTACATACTGTAGGTAGTGACATATCATTAAACCCTCATCTCTGACAGAACCAATCCCAAGTGTCTGTTTAGTCAAGTCATCATACAAAGATGTTTTCCCAACTGATACATGAAAGATAGAGATCATCAGTGTTGCTCTTTTGTCAGTCACTGCAGTGCTTTTAACCAACTCTGTAGATTTATGAGCTTGGTATTTACACAGTGATAAGTGATCAATATGTGCCTGCAGGCAAATGACAGGAACTTTGCAAATTTAACAGCAGCAGATGAAGTCCAGACATGACATTTGGCACATTCTGCAGTAAATAATCTGTCCTTCATCAGCGAGTGTGTGAGTATGGATTTGTGTGCAAGTGTCTATGTTTAAGCCCAAGACAGGAGTGCATAGCTACCAAAGGAAATGTTAGGTTAAATGAAAGCCCTCTATAATCGGAGCGGCAAAAACTGGTAATAGATAAACATGTCTGCGACGTGCCATGTAGAGTACATGTTATTTTACTAACAGGACTTTGACACAAGTTCATTTTACATAAGTATGAAAATATATATAATTAGAGGGGCCCAAAGGCTTAAAGAAATGAAACAAAGATCTGCTTTTCCAGGTGTGACCAGACATAATTAATCAGACTCTTACATCTTAATAATATTGTAACAGTAGGATTTTTCTTGCCAACTAGATGTTGGAAGACAAAAAAAAAAAAAAATCCCCATTAAGCATTGTTCTGTTTTCATTGTTAATGATTACAGTTAAATAATCATTGCATGCATCAATTAAATGCATTCTCAATGCATTCGACTGTGCGGTTAAGGTGAAGTTCTTCTAAATCCCACTGTAATTATGTTAACGCAATTATATTATAGAAAGTAAAACTGCAGTAAGATATGGAGTATTAAAATAATAGTCCTATTAGTGTGTGGCAACCGCCGAGTCTGAGAAATGAAGCCAGTGCAGAAGTGCCAAAACCTGCAGCTCTTCGAATGGCCACCTGAGGCTGGCTCCAAAAGAGACTCAGTCCCCTCAGATTCCAACTTTAGAACAGAAATAAACATGTTTACAGCCCGTTACAAAAATCATTTGCGATCTCTACAGATAATTTCCCCCTTCTATGACGACTGTGGGGGTTATTTTTAAATAACTTACCCAATGCCTTAGTAATTTCTCTAGGAAGCTCAAATATGGCACCTTAACATTATCCTTTAAATCATTACCAACATTGAACAGTGATGCCATTTTTGTCCCAGAAGGAGACAGACAGAAAATGTCCACAAAATGGCAACAAGCTTGGGTGAGATGGACACCCAAAAGCTACAGCAACAGATTTTTTGACTGTACTAACTTGGTTAAAGTTCAGTGAGCTGCTAATACAACACTGACATTATCATCTTTGAAGTTGATTTCTGTCCACTTGATGAATCTATGCTGCTGTATGAGTGAGACTTTTCACATCAGACAGAGAAACATATGCAACAGGATGTCAGTTACTAGCAATGTTGGACAGGAACACATACCTTACATGTTACAGTAATGTGATCCCTGTTTTTTGAGGAAGGAGGTGCAGGAGGTGCACACTTGACTTCTATTCTGTACGCATTAGCTGGCTTGAGAACAATATCTGCAGGTAAACTTAGGTTCAGGAATCGCATTGTTGTATTTAGAGTTACAGGGGACATGAACACTGCAGCTGCAGCTGCAGTGACACTGGGGCTCTGTGTACAGTCACACAGGCAAAGGCAGCTGAAAGATGATCAGTAAATTCCTCCAAACTGAAGAACTGCTGGCTAAACAACAACAACTCATTTTATATTTCCACAACACAGAATTTGTGACAAATGGGTGTGTGGGTTTGGAGTTGTTGGAGAACACCTCTGACAGAGCTGAGCATGAAAAAAGTTGCACATTACTTTTGCCTTTGGATAATTACAAAAGTAATGCAATTACTTTTTCAATAAGCAATGTGTACTGAGTGATTGATGTGACTGATGAGTGTTAAAGGAACTATCCCATCACTGATTTGTTTGGACAATGCCCCCAGTGAGGCCAGCTCGAGAGAGGATGCGTATGTCTGACTGTTAAAGCACCGATATAGGCAATATCTACTTGTCTTCTTAGTGCCACACTCTTGTAGATGGTTTTATGAGAGGGTCTCTCTCATGCGCTGACACACATCCATGCATAACTGGCACACAAAACACACTTATGTGCACTGACACATTAGTTTATTTATTTATTTTTCACTTTATTTATTTTTTCATGTATTTCACCCGTCACTTGGCTCAGATTTGACAAGGCTCCCAGTAGTTTTCTTAGGTAATTACCTGTAGACATGGCACAGAACAAAATAATTAGGGAGGGTCCCTAAATACACTGTCTAGACTTAGTGTCTCACTCCGTTTCTGTGTCCCTGCATTTATTGTTTGACCTGTCGTCTGAACTGACAAGGACTCGACCTTTAACTTGGAGGAGGACAGATGACACCGTCATCTCCTGCTTATTGCTCATTTATCCTTTAATAAGCATGAAAAATAGGTTTGTTTCCAACTATTTAGATGTTTTTTTCTTTGCTAAATGAAAAGATTTCAGCACATCAAATGTTAAGCTTGACAAAGTCTTTTACTTGGAGGAAAAACAACAGGGCACTGCAGTAACGAGACAGTTAGTCTGACCCGCTGTAATGGCCCTCCTTTGAAGTGGTGAAGATAGTGCTTGTAATCAGCTTAATTGATTGTAACAAGGCACCAGCACCAAAAAGTAAGATAGAGGCAGAGCACTGTGGGGTGGTTTTAGAGAATCAGTCATGTTTGGGTAGAGTAGTAATTCACCATAATGACAGCCATTACTGCAAAGGCAAACAATGTCACTCATCTCTCCAAACTGTGGGTCAACCTGGCAGACGCAGTGATTGTATTTAAACACAGTCAGAGGGGGAATGGCAAGCAAATATGATTTAAATGCTACTCAAGTACAGTTGAATGATGAGTAAGTGTCCTTCAATTAGCTATGGAATAAACTAAAGTAGAATGCAAACACCTTTGTGTTAAAGAGCAATGAACAGGACATTAAGATAATCCATATCCAAGCTGTGATTGTGCCATGAGTGCCTAGGATGTTGCATCATGTGAGCAAGAATGGATGAATTTACACATTTACTGTATAAACTGAATGATCAGTATAGTTGTAACCCTCTTCCTCCTTCATTATACCCCTACATCTCTCTCTCTCTCTCTCTCTGTTTGTCTGGGATTTTCTTACTTGCCCTCTCTTCACTCTTGTCTCAGCATCTGGAGTTGATCATTCATTTCCTGGCTAGTGCTGCAGTCAGCAATTATCTACAGATCTGCAAAAGGCCAAACTTGAAAGGCTTGGAGGGGTCACTGATATAGAAGCAGAAAGAGCAAGAGAGACAGCATGTCATAATTATGAAATCATCTAAGTTGTTAAGGTGCTGTCTCCAGTTTTTTGACACATAGTAACTGACTGTTTGACCACTTAGAGGGACAACATTGAGACATTATCACCTTTTAGGTTGATGTGGCAATAGTGTTCACTTTTGCTCATGTTTGTGACCACCACCTTAATTTAAGGCTAATTTCAACTCGCTGTTTAGCTCTGGTTTTGGGCTCCATGAACCTGTGAGAAAACTATCAGGTTGTTTAGCTGCACTAAACAACAGCACTATCTTCACCAGCTAGCTGTTTACTAACTTTGTCTGATGGACAAGTATTGTACAGTGGGGTTTAACACTGAAAACAGCTGCCTACTGCATCTGGAAACCACAGCAATGAGTGTGAATCAAAACAACAAAGCTGTGGTAAGGAACATAAAAACACTGAGTTAAAAGACCCTCAAACATTGTGGAGCCAAACTGAGAAACCGGGTGCTTATTCTTGATGTGTGGAGGAGCAACTCCTTTTCACATGTCCATTTGATCCATTGTTAATAAAAATTTGATTAGGGTTATAAATATTCATTATAGCAGCATAAAAATATTACCCAAATCGCCTCCTATATTGTAGCTTGCAAATTTACATCCTGGTTCAACTGTGTGCAAACATTTTTGATGCACTCACGTTTAGTGTTGTAGATCGCTGCGGTAACATGTACTTATTTAACAACCTGTCTGATAATCTGATTCTCTAATGGTGTCCAGCAGTATCCATTTAACAACCTGTCTGATAATCTGATTGCTGTATTGCTTTCTCTAATGGTGTCCAGCAGTATCTGAAGTCTAGATTTCAGCTTTCTTAACATCATGATCATGCATTGTGGTCCAATTACTCCAAGATCAGGCTTATTGTAGTAACAAAAGAGTCACTCACAACACTGGCGTCCAAAGCCTGTTGTATTGTATGTGACTTCTCTAAAGCCCATTATGAGATTAGATTATCACCCTAATGCAGCTGATAGTGGACAGAGTTGGAGCTTATTCTGGCCAAAATGGAGCAATGGAGCCAAAAAAATACAAGGATATTATGAAACCTAGCATAAAAGACCCTCATCAGTGCAACATGAGGGCATATTCCACACTGTTTAAAGCCATATAGAAAGAATTATACATGTAGATGTACATGTTTAATAAAGCAAGAATTTACTTAGAACTCACTGAGCTAAAACCAAACATTCATAACATCAATGAACTTAGTGTATATCACTCAATAATATATGATTATGTACAAATAAAATATCAGTATATACTGTACTAATGCAAAAATGGGTGTGAGCTGTTTTACCTTCAGCCACTCTGAAAGCCAGCGAAGTGTTATTTTGAGATAATGTTTTTGCCAAAAACACAACACCATTATTTGTAAATTGCAAATGTCAGCTCAAACTTAATACGACCTTTCCATTTTCAGCCTGTAGTGGGCCAAGGTAAGGACACCCTCTATGTCAAGCTATTATTTGCACTTGCAGTTAAGCTGCTTTTTCTGCATTTCTTGGTAGCTGCCATCCTGCCAGTCAGCCCCCTGTTGCTTCATTTCAAAGGGTGCATGTAGAAGTTTGTAAGCTCTGACCCTGTAGGTGAAGAAAGGATCATCACAATGGACCCCAGTGACCACTGTCACTCTAGAGGGTCAGAACACAGATCAGTGGGGTTCAATGTTTATGTGCTCTGGACTAACCTTCATATTCCAGCTCTGTCCTTGGTCCTACTGTCTGGCATCTTTCATTCAATAAACAGTGGTGAGTCCAAATCTTGAGTCTGCCACAGCACGTGCATGTGCACACGCATGCACCCACGCACACACACACACCCTTACAGGAAGGATTTTATTAATAAAGAGAATTCTGATCCACATTGGTGTCAGGTCATACTCTTTGTTTGTACTTAATTTCACTCTCTGCAGTCACTCAGCCAGCAGGACAGTCTGTTAGTCATCAAGCCTTCCAACAGTTCAAACAATCAGCTCCTCAGTTATTCAGTCAGTCCAGAGGTTATCCAGACACCTTCTCAGCCATTCCATGAGCCATCTTACACAAAGACACCACCAGCCATCCATCCGGTGAGTCAGTAAACCAGCCAGCCCAGTATTTTTAAAGCAGTACAACCAGCTTTGATGTTTCCTTTTCCTTGATTTGGCAGAAAGGCTGATTTGTTTATTCAGTTATGGCTCTATAAAAGAGGCTGACTAGACATTGATGGCAAAACTGCACATGCTTATATTAACTCAAGGTAGTTAAATGCAAACACAGACTGAAACTTCAACCTCAGTAAAGATGAGTGGGCTTTTAATGTCAATAATAAATCTTAAAAGGCTGGGGGCATACACATTAACAGAGACTTTAGACACTGTCTGATAAACCAAGTGAAAATGGGACAAGACACAGTGCCTCTCCACTATACTATCCCTATTTCCATGTCAGTTTACAGTCTGTAAATTAGCCCCACCTGCCGCCAACAAAGAAACTATTGTGTTATGTTTCAAAAGTGCAGATTGCTGATGTTATGTCGCCCCATTGGATGTTATCACACCATCCTGTGGATTTTGCAAACAAGGCTCAAACTGAACCTAAACTTTATGCTTCAAAGCTGAATATTGTAATCAATGGTTTTGTTTGTTATTAAAATTACAGTTTCAAAACTAAATCACTAAGGGTCAAAACATTTCACATGGTTCTGGATACGAATGAAACGCTACTGAGGATACTTTTTAGTCGCGGTTACCAAAAGACTCTCCTTATTGTTACTGCACAGATAGACTGTCTCACTTCACTCATTTCACTCTCATATAACCTGAAAAGTTTGTGTAACATATTCATTAGCAGCTGGGAAAGTTGTGACATTTTCTACCATAATAATGTTATTTTCTGTAATGAGACTTTAAGGAGATTTGTTTTTGTGGTTTAAGTTTGTTGTGTGGAAGGTGGAGCTCAGCAATGTCTGGAAAACGTCCCAGAATACTGTGTGTGTTCACACAATCACATGCAATGCACACACATGCACACTTGCCCTTCCAGCACCTCCCAAAACAATTATACCATTTCAGTACCTCTGCATAATAACAAGCCTCCTTATGATTTACATGATGGCCTTGTCATAAATCCCACTTGTCAGAACTGATGAAACTATAGTGTGTCAAAGGGAATCTACAAGGTTGTGAGAGGAACAGAGGGCCTCTGGCTATTCTCTCTTGCTCTCTGTGGAGGTTGAGAGTTTGACACGAAAGCTTAAGTCATGAGGTCTGTGATGCACACAGTCATAAAAGAGATCAAAGATTATTATTGTCAATTCACTATACTGTATGTGCAGGACATGCAGAAAATCAAAATACCGTTTCTCTCTCACCTAGTATTGAATCCCATATTATTTAGGAAACTAAAATAAAATAAAAGTAGAGTAAAAATAGACTAAAAAGAATAAGAAAATGAAGTCAAAGTGATTAGGATAAAACTAAATGGTACAACCTAATAGGCTATGACTCAAATCATGTACAATCAGTGACAGTAGTGCAAATGGTAACAAGAAGATTGTCAGATGGTTGTGAGATTGAGATGCACATGGACAGTAGAGCAAATGACCAAAAGCAGCAGATATGACAGTAAAAACAGTCAGCAGCAGATTTACATGTAATATAACAAGAAGGGGGAATGTACTGGGTTTGTGCAAAACAGCAGAGGTAGTCTTTTTATGTTCTGTGGTGGGTCACAGTCCAGGGGCAGTGGGCAGAGGGGGGGAGGTAATGGACAGCATTTATCATCCTCACAGCCTGATGGATGAAGTTTGTAAGTCTGGTGGAGTGGGCCTGAAGACTCCGATACCTTCTCCCTGAAGGCAGGAGTCTGTAGTGGAAGTGTGTGGGGTGGGAGGTGTCATCAGCAATGCTGATGGCTCTGCAGGTGAGGTGGGTGTTAAAAATGTCCATGAGGGAAGGCAGAGGGGCACCGATGATCTTGCTGGCTGTTTTCACTATGTGTTGCAGGGTCCTTCTGCAGGAGGCAGTGCAGCCTCCATACCACACAGTGATGCAGCAAGTGAAGACGCTTTTCAATGGTGCCTCAGTAGAAGAAGCGCATGATGGGGGGTGGGGCACTGGCTCTCCTTAGTTTGTGGTGGAAGTAGAGGCGTGTTTGAGCCTTCTTGGCCAGTGATGTGGTGTTGCTGGTTCAGGAGAGGTCCTCAGAGATGTGCACCCCCAGGAACTAGGTACTGCTCACTCTCTCCACTACCGCACCGTTGATAGTCAGGGGGCTCCACTACCGCACCGTTGATGGTCAGTTTGGGATGCTTTAGAGGTTTTCTCCTGAAGTCCTAATGATGCTCCTACCCACTAAGCCTGATGGCACGCCATGATTAAAACCTAAATGCAAATTCAGCTGAAAACCTGTTAATTGAGTTCAATGCAAGATTCAGAAGACAGATTCCTTAGCCAACTCTTCACATCTAAATGGTTCTTGAGCTATACTGTGCTATGCAGTGCTCTACAGGAATATTAAATCAGAGGTAACCTGCATGGGGAAAGA
>NW_018127922.1:1566783-1575697 GCF_001952655.1 Monopterus albus | reverse complement strand
GGTGTGTAAGAAAGGAGAAGAAGTGCCTAAGTTTCACTGCCCCAAGCTTTCCAGAACCCCTCGAGGTGTAATATTTTAGTCATGAATTGAAAGAAAGGCCTGATAATGATGGGTTATGGTGCGGTGAAGCTGTGAGCCTACATTAGTGGATAAGTACATACGCCACATAATGTTCACAACTTCAACAATGAAAACAGTTCCACAAATATGACTGCATCTGGCAATTGCTCAAGTAATTATCACCTTCAAAAGGATTGTTTGCTACTGTACATATTGTGGGATAGAGACAGAACTAGCCACATTCCTTTTAGCATGAAACAACTTTCCACATCTGTGAGCGTGATGTTTGTCACCACATTGCTACATGACTTTGTGCATTAGAATGCTTCGCACTGGGCACACATGCATGTACACATGCATGACTAATGCAGCAACCTGCATTAAATGTATAGATAACTCGTACAATAGAGCAAAATCTCTTATGGTTGATAAATTCCTGCTATTTCACGTTATATTTTGTAATACAGCCCAAATACAGTACGTACTTTGTTGCCTTCAATCGGGCTTCCATGAGCTTGTAAAGTGACACACTTCACTGCCGATTTTCTCGGGAGCCCTCCGCTGCAGGCTCGCAGTAATCAGCTGACTATCTGTAACATAGCCAGGGGCTGAGTCAAGCAGCAGTTCACCTCCTTCTCTTGTCATTAACAAAGTGGGCATCAGTCTTTCACATTACAGGAAGCCTCATTCTCTGGCCTCTGAATAGATCTGTCTCCAGTGTTACCAGTTAATTGGTTCTGGCGCCATTGTAGCATTCAAGGTAGTCATTTAGGTGCATTACAGGCGGAGGTTCTGAGGCCTTAGGAAGCTCAGGGTGGGGCGGGGAGTGGGGGTGATGGTAATAAGATAATTTGGATCTGAGTCAAAATGTTATTACGTTGAGTGTGCATGTGTCAGTTGTTTACAGCATGTCCTGCTGGTCTGACAAGTTAGTAGTCTCACCGAGAAGAATGTAATTTAACTGAGTGTGCAGTACTATGTGCAGTTTTGGATGTGTGTAGATGAGAGATGTGTTGTACAAAGCAGAACTGAGTATCAGTGAAATCACATCATGACTCTATTGCAGTGACGTGCGGTGAGGTTGACAGCTGGTGAGGCACTGACTCTTTTACAGTCAGATTTACAAATACAAATGAACCGTTAACAAACTGTCTGTTTTTTTATTATTTATTCAACATCAGATTCGAACGGCAAAAGGGCCTACAACACACACCAGCTGACAAATATTAACATTTATTATATTTTATGGTTAACTTTTTTTTTCTTTTCAAGATTGACAGGGGAGGCTCTGCCTCACCTGCCTCCCCTGACCGCACGTCACTGCTCTACTGTGTTTATAAAATTGTGTGATCCAAGTCAATTCAAACACACAAAATTTAGGAAAAATAGTTAACGAAGTTTATGTTTGCAATGTTTACACGTTTTATAGTTGATATTTTAAATAATACTAAGATCATGCTACTGATCAGTCATGTCACCCACCCTTTGTGGGCTATGGAGGTTAAATTAGTAAATTAATTCCTGGTTGGATAACCAAAAAATAAAAAGCACAGAAACATCAGTTTAAGTCCCCAATTTAGCCTTTATAAGCAATATATAAACAACTAATAATTTAAAACATACTAAACTATTGCCTAGCTATTGCACAATTTCACAATTTAAGTGTTTATGAATGTACAAAATTTGTCAACTTTGCATACAAAAAGGTTTTATTACAAAATAGTTTTACCACACTGTCAGTCATTATCTGGCTATACACCAGCCTCCATTTGTTTGCCCACAAATAGATGAATTAACTTACATTTACATTATAATGAGCAATTTGTTAAAAGTTTATTTACTTTGTCTGTAATTGCTAAATAGAAAAATGTTACCCATTAAATTAAATAGACAGCTATGGTTGTCCTGGTGGTCTACAATACTGACCATCTATTTTATATTCCAAAGTCACAAATTGGATTTAAAGGGCTTTACAAACAATATACAGAACAACATCCCCAGTCTTTAAATCCCTGATTCAGTTAAGCCAGTTAAGTCTTTCTTGTACAATCATCATTATACCAGCAAAATAAAAAAAAAAGATTGAAAAGTTCATGAATGTTTAATTTATGCACAGTTGAAATCTGAATTGAGCTTTATGGCCTGTAATGTGAATGTAGCCTACAGAGGAGGTCAGAATGTTAAAAAAGGGAAGAAAGCAGCAAAATTCAAGCGAAGCCGCCAACCACAACTGTATAGAGTTACATATAGTATATTTACTGTACAAACTGAAACAGTACTGCAAAGCCACTAATCTCCATAATGTAACTTGTCTCATTTTACAAATTAGTTTCTCAGCTTTGTACCAAGTACAGTACTACAGATAGTAAACTTTGCTGGTGTGATGGCATGCATGACTGTTTTAATGGGAATGTAAATAGTGTGTGAGTGCAGCCCAGGCTGCTGATTATCCCAACCAAACATTCCACCACTTCAAAGCTTGTGCTGTAATTACAATGCTCTGAGGTGTGCCCGACCCACACAACCAGAGGCTTCTCGAGCTTCTCTGTCACACACACACACAAACAGGCACATATTGTACTGTACGAACAGCCACACACACACACACAAACATGTTCAGACAAATTGCTTTAGCTATTATCAGGCTTAAATGATATTATGGAAAAAGGGAAGTGGGATGTGTGGGTAATTTTGCTACACCCAGGAGAGCACCCCTGTCATTTCTACCCCCCGCTTCCTTTTTTCTTTTTCTTGCAAAATCCTTTGCCTAAAATATATTTAACATAATGCAATATTATACTTATATCAGTTCAGTCACATTTAAACTGTATCTAGAACACCACCTCGGGTATGATATTTGAGTTGAACTTGACTTTGTTTATAGATGTGATGCAATAGAGGCTGTACCCTGTATTGGTGCCAGATGGGTTGTGTTTTCTAAATAAACCAGTTAAATAAATGCCAGCGGTTAATGTAATAAGAATATCTGCAACTGGCAGTTTTACTCTTGTAATGGGGTTCAAAGAAATATTGTGGCGTGCCTGTTTTTGTCACCTTTTTCCACGATGGACACAGACTTGTAAACGGGAATCAGTCTGACTAAAATGTTTTTTTATTGCCAATGAGATCAAACATAATGAAAAAGTAGAAAATAAAGAGGGTTTGGACAGACTGAAGGAGACAAAGACAAAATTTAAAAAAAGAAAGGATGTAAGAAAGGAATCGAGGGTTATTAGGATGATAGACATCAGGGAAGTGCATGAATAAAGTTTTTATGAGGAAAGAAAGTTAAAAAAGGTAAATCAGAGACACAGACATGTAGAAATAAAAGGATGAAAGAATGAAGGAAGACTAGTGATGCATCTTCATCTACTGCATTTTAAAGTTAGCAGGCACAGCAGAGTGCAAGGAAGAAGACAGGAGGGAGGAAATGAAGAAACATGCCACTGACATTCAACCAAGAATGAATTCTGTGAATAATGACTGACAAGGTGCCTGTGGGGCATGCAGGCACGGTGGGGATCCTGCACAGAGCTGCCAGAAAAAAGGCAACAGTTTCTCCCTTGAGGAGTCAGTCGTTTCATCTGGCCGCTCACTGGCGCCTTCACAAGCCTCCGATTGTCTGTGAAATAACTCCACTTTAATAAGACAGCAGCCTCCTGGGAACTGGGTCCTGCTGCACAGCCTGACATAGCTATTCAGGCCTGTTGGCTACACTTTAAAACGGAGGAAAAAATGGAGCATTTACTGTATGCATGTCTAAATCTAACCTCAGTGATAACTGAAAAATACAGTGTGCTTTTTAAAGAATGGTTATATTGAAAAATAAGTCATGTAAATTTCTCTTTTTCTCTCTAAAGTTATTATGCGAGATTTTTCCTTCAGTGAGTTTTAAGGAAAACAAATCACAAGGAAGCTTATTGTTGAGGGACTGGAACCTGTAAAATTGTAGTTCTGCACCACAGACTGTGTATGGACACGCATACAAACACACTCTCTCACTGTCTCTATTGGCAGATTATGACTGTGAGTAGGAGCTTGTAATGTGAAACTGTGATTAATTATCATTCAGAAACTGAATGGTTCCAATTAGCAATCAGTAGTGTTAAATATGAGCAATTAGGCAAATAAATACTTAACCTAGCATTGTCAACAGATCTTTTTTTTCCTAGCTAAACTACTGGAAAGCTTGTAAAGTAGGGCACTTCCATTTGATAAAATTAGAATTTGGGGGAAATTACAAGTTACTTCATAAAAATCACAATGAGGTACTTCATGTCTAATGTGTGTAAAGAATGGGACTGAATCATAGGACAAGATGATGAATGATTCGGCTACAGACATGGAGAAAGATATGTGAATGTCTCATCTAGTTTTCAGACACCAGCTGGACTGATCTGATGAGTCTAAAAAAAAAATCTATAATTTAGCTAAGTAATATAGTCTGTAATTTGAGTGTGACGCCCTTCTTTTAATGCTGGACTGCCATAGCACACAACAGCATTATGAGTTACAACTGGAAAGTCCCAATAAAGGGAGCAACAGACAAATAGAAGGGATAAATTAAGAAGAAAGTGGATCACTGTTTCATCATGGGTATAATTCTCCATGATTATCCACATGGGGCCTGTGTTTACACATCAAGTCTCATGAGATTACAGTTAGAGTTAATCCATTACTGAAGCTTAGCATGTGATAGTGTTGAGGCAACGCTATTATTTTTGAAGCACATTTCCTCCAATTCACTAGAGGCAACAAGAGAGCCTCTAAAAACCTACAGACCTGTAAAGCTTTATTTCCACACACATCTGGAAATGTATTACTTTGTTATAAAAACTGAACAGCTGTTAGAACACTCCTATAGGAGAAGTGACAGACCCTGCCAAAATAATCTAATATTTCTTCTTGGATAAATATAATTGAGTAAAGATGAAATTAAAAACTAAATTGTTTACTTTCACCTGCATAAGAAGTATTGTATATCTCCTGGATCTACCTCTGTGACGAGTGAGGGATTGTGTTGATTTCAAGCACTCCGCGTAACTTTCTAAATCAGATAATCCAAAAACAAAAAAAAAAAATGACCTCATGCACTTCGAAGTGCTTAGAGGTCACCAATATTAACAAGAATAATAATGACAAGAAGAAAAAGAAGAACTTTATTGGACCTTATGCTCTGCATCACTCAACTCAAAACGAATGTGTTTTGTGTCCGATTGTCCCTGAAGGCAACATCTGCCCACTCATAAACATTTCGGACGGCAGTGATTGGTCAAAGTTGAGCTGTGTCAACGTGCGTCGTCACACTCCCACGTACTACTTGACAGCTCCATAACATTGCGCTCGCAACTTTGTTCCGTCCGCTTGGGTTTCACCTGTTTAGATGAGAACAGGAGGAAAGATGGCGTCTCAGGAGCCTTTTAACGATTTGAGGTGCAGCTCGCCCGAGGAGGACAGTAACCGTACGGACTTGACAGAGCGGACAGCGGAGGAAAAGACATCCCCCGTGGTGCGTCGGTGTCACCCGTTCAGCGTGGAGGCGCTCATGTCCGAGAGGAAGATGGACAGCCGCGGCGGAGAGTCCACCCGCTGTAAACTGGAGGGGGGGTCGGTTGCAGTGTCTTCCACAGGTTTAAACGCTTTGTATCAGTGTCGAGAGGCGTGCAGCCCTCCCGGGAGAAGCAGAAGGAGTTTAACGGTTGTACCTTCGTCGCCGGTAAAATCCGAGGCATCAGAGCCCGAAGACTGCGCACCCTGGGTCAGCAACAGTACGTTTTCCACACAGCCGCGTAGGTTCATCCCACACTCATGAAATTCATATGGTTTTGTAGATTATTTAACTCTTTTTTCCTGCTGCCTACGATATTAAAGCCACTACTAGTCAAGCTAGAACAAGTCAGCAGACCGTAGATGACATGTTTTCTCAAGTTGTGTAGTTTAATGGAATATGATTCTTCATAAGACGTGCTGCAGTAATGTCTCCTGTTGGACCGACTTAAAGACAAAGTAGATAAAACCAGGATGCTGCTGAACTTCACACCAGTGAAAATTTGCCTAGGCTATAAGATAAAAGTGAGTCCTGATATCCAGCTTTCAACTTTAAGTTAAAGGACCTATAGCCATCTGATCAGAGTATAACCTACAAGAAGGATCCTAAATCCACAATAAAATCATAACTGTAACATCAAATGGATCAATACAAACTACAAAGTGACTCCTTATTCTAAACTCCTTATTGTTTCTTTTCCCAGGTCACCTCAATCCTGCTTGTCAGCTGAGGAAACACAAAACCAACCGAAAGCCCCGTACTCCCTTCACCACATCTCAGCTCCTAGCCCTGGAGAGGAAGTTCAGGCAGAAGCAATACCTGTCCATCGCCGAGCGGGCCGAGTTCTCCTCCTCCTTGACCCTGACAGAGACCCAGGTGAAGATTTGGTTCCAGAATCGCCGTGCAAAAGCCAAGAGGCTCCAAGAGGCAGAGCTGGAAAAACTCAAGATGGCTGCTGATGCCAAGACTGCCCCCTGCCTCTGGAGCTTTACACCCTGGCCTTACAGTACCGCTGTCCCTAGGCACGATGTCACTGTACAGACAGTCATACTCTGCCTATCACCACCACCATGACAGACCCATACTCCCCATTTCTCCGTTAGGACTGTATGCTGCGCCCCTGGGCTACAGTATGTACCATTTATCATAACTGTGGAAATATCACTGACTTTGATGAAATGTGTTTCAGTACATTTTCAAGGATTCCCAGGAATGGACATGGAGGTTAAAAAAAAACATACACATCACTGTTTATATGTGCTTGAATCAACTTTGCAAGCACTTCAAGTCAAATTTTTCCCAGTGAGGATTTAAAAATAATAATAAATTGTCCTCTTGCCCCCTTTGGACTGCCTGTTTACATGACTTGTCTATATGAGGAGGGGTGTTACTGTCCAGCTGTTTATACTTGTTATTTTTTTGCTTCTGCAATAATTGAGCTGGACAAGGACATGCACTGGGAACGATAATACTCACTACAACTTTTCCTCGGAGCCTTGCTACTCATCTGATACAGTGCCTCGTGTTCAAAAGAGCCTTCATATTAAGACACTTAGTACACTTACGTGGATAAATGAGTGTTTCAGCAACTCAGGCCAAATAAAACATGTCACTAAAGCATTCTTTTAATCTCCGTTCTACAAAAGTGATCTGCCTTGACAGATACAAAATTCAGGTTTGTGGGGTCTTCAAGGCAGCTTGACCTACCAAACAATGAAGAGTTTATGTTGTAATTAAAACTTTGTTCACATTTTATTATAGCAAACACTTTTTCACTCCATTTCATTTATAGAGCCTATAATATAGTGCTGGAAATATATGAATGCCTAATGTTTTGTATTTATGATCTATGATATAGTGTAAAATGTTTGACCAAAGTTGTATTTATATTGTTTGTTCCTTTGAAAGGGTTGTGCTATGCAAGTTTTACACCAATGTTTTATCATTCAAATGAACAAAACAAAGCCTTTAAGACAGTTTACTTTAAATAAATGACATTTAATTATGTGTACAAAATTAAGGAGTAATATGTAAACGCGTGCAGCTACATTCTCCAATCACCTTTCAAAAGAAGTCGTATTCAAAGTGAATCCAACCAACAGTTGTTGTTCTTTAGCTTGCTGCAGATACAGCTGCTCTTTGCGCATGTGTGAGTTTGTGTGCTCTAACCCTGTGTCTGGGTTTCCCATCAGAAAGTCGTCAGTTCAAGGCAATGTTTGACAAACCATAAATGATACCCATAAACTATACAACTTCACAGATAGTTTTCATCATTTACCGCACAGGTCAACCCCCCCCCCCCTCTTTTCCAAAGCTGAAATACACTTTTATAATGATGCTTTGTTTATACAGAAATACATTCTGTTGTCCTCCTGACAGTCATTATCTCTGTATTTATGACTGAGGTATTCAAGTTTCAAGTTTATTCAAGTTTCACTAGCATTCCCGACAGTAGCGTGAGAGCTAACAACAGCATTTATCTCTATAATAGGTGGGTGGGTTGACATCTGGGGATAAACAACTATCATTTTAACTTCTGTTTTAATCATTAGACTATTAAATCTGTCTAGCATCTAGCAGCAACATTTACTGTTTAACTGAAAATCGGCTATAATAATCTTTCATTTTGGTGTTAATTAGCATTATTGTCGTATGTTTGTTAGAGGAATCGTCACTCATTTGTTACTGCTTTTTTTATATCAGAGTCATGGTCTTCTTGTCTCATTAAACTTAATAGTAATAACCGCTGCTGATTAAGATTTGAATTAGCCAGAATTCTGCCGGGCTCCTCCGGCTTGACACCAGTTTTTACAGAGCTACGGGGTGATTGCATGTGGGGCTGCCAAAGGTTAATGTTGTGGCTATAAGAGCAGCTTACACCTTCTGTGTGACTTTGTTGTTGAGGAGGAACTCATGTCTGGGCAGCGGCAGTGTATTTACAAGGTTCCCCTTTAATCAGAACAAGGTAGAAGCTGGGTAGGCAGACAGGGAAGTGGAAAGCAAAGGGAGTACACAGACTAGCAATCACCCTAATGAAATGCACATTGGCAGGGCAGAGTCTGTTGTGAAACATCCAGTTAGTGCTATTTACTGCAGTATTTACTCAGTTGTGAATTCAGTCTTTTTGTTTGGAGGGTTGTCAGTGACCCTGGGGATCATTCCTTGCCTGACAGGTATTAGACATGTGCTTGTCTCCTACCTCCTCTAGTGGCTGTTTGTAATATAGCATTATGGGAAAAGCTTTCCTTTTCTCCATCAAATTGGTTCGAGTTAGACACTGGGAAACAAAACACAAAAACACTCTTT
>NW_018127922.1:1535059-1566684 GCF_001952655.1 Monopterus albus | reverse complement strand
CTGTGTTTTCTTTCTTTTCAACTCACAAATACATTTGAAAACAATTGCATATACTATTTAAAGGGAGCTTGATTCATGTTTTCATGGGGGGTGTCAATCATTGCTGAGATTTAAAAGAAATAAATACAAAATGGTAAAATGTTCAATTTATGCACAAATGCAGGCACTAAGAGGCAACAGGAACACAAAAGACCTACAATAGATAGGTCACATGGTGACATACTGGCACATTAAAAGACAAAACTAAGTACATTTTAGTGCAATAACTAAAATGTTAAATGAAGCTGAAGTGTTTGACATTTAATCATATGAATAATTCAAACAAACATTTTAGATAGACTGTGTTGGGAATAGCGGTCCCGAAGTACAACCTCAGTGCAACAAAAGAGCACCTATGAGCTTTCTTTGTTTTCAAATACATAAAAACTGTCCTAATGAGAAACCTCTTAACCCTCACAAAATTCTTAGCTGCAAAAGCAGAGTTCAGCTGAGCAACGGTGAATGTGTTAGAGCAAAAGAAACCATGTCCATAACGCTATGCCACAGTAGCACAGATGCATTTGTCTCAGCATTAGCAAAATGTATAATTTATTCCTCTCTCAGAAAACAGAAGAGCAATTATCATTCTCTGCTGCTGCTGATTTGTTGCCTTTTAAACTTGTTTACAGATACTAATGAAGCCTTGAGTAGCCGCTTGAGAATCCCCCAGTGAACTCCCATGAACAGAGTGGGACTCAATGCAAAAAGAATTCTTTTGTTGTGCACGTGTTGTGTGGTTTTTGCAGGTAGCCCTCGAGTCACAAACTGCCCGGAGCAGGCTTGTGGAAAAGCAAGAACAAGAAGGCCAAAGCATCATGCTGGACACACACACACACACACACACGCAGAGTCAAAAGATGACATGTTTGTGTTCCGGATTTCTGGGAAACAACTGTTTTTGTCTCGGAGAGAGAAACCCACAGACGCTAAATAAACAAGATAGACGTTTTACCAGTTATTTTTGTTCTTACCCTGGTTTATGCTTTGCTTTTCCACCTTCCACCTTATTTAATGTACAGTAATCTAACATGAGCCAACACAATACTGCATTTCTGAAATAACTGCAGTCTCTCTGAACTAATGAAAGCTTTAACAGGATTAGGGCACATGAACAGAAAAAATATGGCATAAATAAAAGAACAAAAGAAAAAAAAAACCAAAACCCCTGGGGCCCACTGATGGTTTGGGGGCCTATGCCATCACTTCCAGTGCATACAGCTAGAAATGGCCCTGTTGATGCAAGTGGTTTACACTCAGTTGTTTTCACTGACTGTTTTCTATATGTGACGAAAGAAATGCTCCTCCTTGTTCTTAAATGAATGGATCTAATGCTGGTTAATTAGATTCTTTATACTGTTCCAGATACTGTACATTTGATTAAAACAAACAATTTTGTCTTTATTCACATTAAATGAGACACATTTACATGTATACAGTAGACAGGGTTTTGCCTTTCTCTGTGAGAGCTCCTACTCAAGAATTCTGACTAACTCTGAAACCATAAATAGAGACTGAAGCTCAATCAGGCTTTGATTGAAGCACAATTATACACTATGCAAAAACAAATATAACTCTGATCATTTGCCAGTCTGATGATGATTAATCTTTTTAAAAAATGTGCATCTCATGTTATTCATGAACAGTCACATAGAAAATGTTGTGAAATTACTTACTCAAGTGTTTATACAGAGAACACAAGGTGCTACACTTTAACAGTGTTTTTAATGGTTCTCAGTCACAGTCACGTTTAAAGGCATCTCTCAGCTACTGTTAAAGTCAAACCCCAAAGCGGCTTCTGAGAGCTTAAGGTGGTACACTGGCAATAAATAAAGGCTGTTAAGAACGGCCCAACTATAGAGAGCTGTAACAATCCCCTATTTGTCCAGTAGGTGTCACCATAGTAACAAAGTTTAGTGGTACTATTCTCAGTGTGCATCAATGAAACCTAAGCAAGCTGTTCTTAAAATAGAGCAAAAAGAGAGGAATTATTTTTACTATTCAAAGGTCTAAAAAAATAAAAACAAAAAATAAAGATCTTTCCTGAGCTGCTGCTGATTGCTTTTGTGTTAAGGACTGAAGAATTTCCCCAGTCTAAGCTGTGTCGGTGAGTACCGAATTGAAAATAAGTCTTTAAAAATGCAAAGGCTGGTGCACAGGGAGAAGGGAACACACTGGCATATTTATACACTTTCATACTGTCCCAACACCTGTTTACACAGTAGAATAGCTCTGTACACGTGTTTGTAGAAGCACGTGTGTGAATATATATGTGGCTGAGGGGAACCCTTAAGTATCTAGGGTGTGTGTGAGAAGTGAGAGCCTCAGCCTTTGTGACTGACATCCCCCAGCCATGTAACCTTCACAGCTAAGCTGACTTTGAATCAAATCTGGTACCATGTGATTCACAGGCTGCTGAGGCCATATGATGTGTGAGAACACAGCTGTGGGATAAATGCTCTGTACCTAAGGTTTCTACTCATTACTTCCTGTGTTTCTCCCTCTCTTATTTGCAGAGGTTCTAAAGGAAAGGGCTCAGTAGTGGGGACAGAGAAGTGTTCAGAATTGTGCGTGTTGTAGAAACAAGCAGATTAAAGGGTTGTGTGTGAGAGAGGCCATGAATGTGTGTGCCTCTCTTCACATTGGTTTAGAATGTAGTTGACATAAGACAAAAATAGATACAATGTTTTTCTCCACTTAAAACAGTAAATGAAATTTAGTTCTGACTTAATATTTTGTGTGCGTGAGGGAGGGAGACTAACAATCCAATTGTGTAATGTATGTGTACTCTTAAAGTATGGCACATACTGTATACATAAAACCATAAAGCTTTCCCATCCATCCATCCAGTATCTGTACTGCTTATCGTGACCAGCTGGAGCCAATCCTGGATGAGACTGGGTGAGAGGCAGGGTCCACCCTGAACAGGTCGCCAGTCCATCACAGGGCTGACATGTAGAAAAACAAATACACACACACACTCAAACTCACTCCTACGGGCAATTTAGAGTCACCAGTCAACCTAAGCCACATGTCTTTGGACTGTGGGAGGAAGCTGGAGTATCTGGAGAGAACCCACGCAGGCCTAGGGAGAACATGCAGACTCCACACAGAAACCAACACTGGCTACTGAATTTTTTGTATAATTGATAGTACAATGTTACAAGTACTGCTATGATTTCAGTGCTACCATTCCGCATGTGTTTCCTGATCCATTGTGACTTGTAAGCACCAGGCAGCTTACACCACACCATAATTCCAACAGACTACAAATGTGAATTCTGACCTCCTGCCCGTGCTGCCACTTTGGTGCCAAGTTATCACATAGAGCTTCAGGAGTGTATCTGTGTGTGCCAGCAGGAGAGCGAGTGTTTCATCATACACATGCCTGTATTATGCCTGTGCCCCTGTGCAACTATGTGCCTGTATGCATTTGGCTGCATGTGCCAGTCTGCAAAGCAGTGGGGGATTTTATCACTCTGACACCTGGTAATGGAACTGAACAGAAAAATGACAGATTCATGAATTGGAAATAACACATGGTATATCATTTAAGCTGTTCTATAGATCATTGTGCTAACACAAACATGCAAGGAAAATACATCATAAGAACACAGGCCAAATTATAATGACGTATATGCTGCAATAAAGCCATTAATTAATATTTGTGCTTACAAAACAGACTCCATACACAGCATAACCACCTATAAGACTAAACAAAAGAATGAAGGTAGAACTGATGAGCATGCAGAGAAAAAAACTGGAGCCTTGAAAACAATATCAGTAGTAAAGTTAATACATGGTTTAAAGTTAATATAAACAGTGAAGAGATATTTCTATAGGGTGATCCTTCAATTAAAAAAGAAAAAAAAGACTATTGCGAGTCCAGGCTACTGCCTATTTTTATTTTGTACTGATGTCACCTTGTGGTACTATTGGAGGAATAGAAGTATTATTGTTTTTCTTCCTATTTACCAAGCAAAGAAAGTCTATGAAACCCTGAAACACATTGACTTTAGCAAAACACTGTTTTACAAAGTTCCTATGGCCAAATGTGTCAACAAAAAAGTGGATAATTACTTGTTCCTGAGATGTAAAGACATTTTGGCACGCTCAGGAGTCACGTGCCTATCCACACAGTGAAGTCCAAAATTCTTTCTCCCACTTTTTTTAGCTTCAACTCTCTCCTGAGAAACATATCTAGACTACCAATGTATGCTTCTTAAAGCTGGTTGCTAACTTATTCTCACTCTGTGCGGTGCTATGCTTGTAGTGAACAGGTGGTCTATGAGAACATTTCGGCTGATAAAAAAAAAACCTGCCTGCAGACAATGGGCTGATGAAAAGAAATTATTCCAGCAACACCAACGAGCTAGAAGAGGTTAAAGCTCTGCAGAGCTGAGGACAACTAGCACTGGCTAAAACTGTCATCACTACAAGTCAACCCTTCCACATTAAGGATAGTTGCTTAATCCACTGTTAACACAGAATACATTGGTAAGTTGAGCTTTAAATCTGTGTGTTCTGGGTGATCTAAGGAGCTGCAGAAGCAGGAATATCTTAGAAACACATATAGGCAGGGAAACCACACTACAGTGTCTGTCTGTGGGTTTTCATATCCAGCTCTGGGTGTACAATAACCTAGGGGGTTTCATTAGCCGCGTTTCATCTCACAGGGTCAGATGGCCTTATGTGGAGGACGTGCGTGACTCACAGGAAGGAGGGAAGACCTCCTACACTGGAGCCTGTGACAAGCAAATGCAGCAAAAGGGTCTGACTGTCAATCAGCACCCTACACACTGCAGCCGTAAGAGTCAGCAGAATTCTCCACTGCTGCATCACATTCAAGGCAAAATGACCATAGGGTGCTGGCTGCCTGATTTGCCAGTCTAACAAATTCTGTTTGGCCCTATTCGTACCACTGCAAAGGCAATTAGATGTTTTTTTGACCCTTTGAAGGGCAATGTAACATGACAAGAGCTGTTAACATCTGAACAGCACCTAGGGGTTTCTGAAGATATAGGCCATTCTGATAGTCTAAGAATTCATCCATTTGTCACCTATATAATAGTTTTGGCCCCTTGTTTTCTGTGCTTTGATCTTTATGGTCTATAAGGTTTTATTTATGTCGGCCGGCAGATTTCTCCTCACCTGCATCTATTCGATGATTTCTTGGCTTTCCAAGGTATTACTTCACCAGAGAGGGAGGACAGGACCACACCAGAGAAAATTGTCAATCCAAATCAGGAGGTGAGATGTATTTTTTCACAACTACTCTTGTACCTTCACTTAGAAAGAACATTAGATACAAATTACATAAAGAAAATCAACTAGTAGATACATTTATATTTTGATACAGCTGAAGTGATAATGCTCGCTGCCAGCATGTTGCATGGCCACCTCTTGCAAAACCAGTAAATTAAATTCCGTCCTTTACTGCAAATATGGTTGGCTGTAAATTGGTTAAACACAGTTATTTAATTAAACAGGATTATGTGATGCACTAATTCACAGCATCAGATAATGTACTGGGGTATATGCAGAGAGTACCCCAATGTCATGAAGAGTAATACGAAGTCATGGATGGATGGACAAGAAATAGTATGTGTATGCACAAACTATTGAATTCCATAACAAAGATGTGTCTCCTGCACATCACACTCCTAATCTGTGGGCATTAATGTTCTACTATAACTGACTTCAGTCTTCTGGGATGGCTTTTAGGATTAGGTTTATGGGAATTCTGTAGCGTGCATGTAAACAACTATGATGGCACATGGCAACATGAAAGCTAGTACAAGTCTCTACCACACAGACTGTTAAATTATTATTCCTCCCACTCCAACTAAACTCTAGTTTCATGTTATGTAGTTGAATTTTTTTTTTTTTTTTTACTTTTTAAACCAGCAAGATAGTTGAAGGAAAATCTCTACAAGGTGATGTCACTAAATAATTTGTGCATTTTTCTTAAAAAATAAAAGGAGTGAAATTGTATCTGGCATAATCTGTTGTTCTTTGCATACATGTGTGTGTGTGTCCATGCAAGTCTGAATATTTACGCATGCATTTCTGTGCTCAGTTATGAACAGGAGCGTGTGCACTTTTCCTTTTTGTTTGCATACCCAGTGCACTTGTATGTGTATCAGCTATCTTAAGTTTCACTGCTCCTGAACAGAGGATGTCAGTGGTTTAACTTCCACTCTACATGCTGTGAATGCTGCTCTATTCTAGGAACATGCCTAAAAACAGAGGGAAACACAGTTGTGGCACTCACTGACACCCCTACCTCTGGTGTAGTTGCTGTTTCATTTCAGCCCGGGAGGGCAGGAGGGGGCGAAGGAGAGACAAGAAGAGAGGGACAAAAAGGAGAAAAGATGGAGAGACCGAGAGGAGACATTTACCCTGAGAGAATTAATTTTGGCAGCTAACAATGCATTTATATAACCAGATGGCAAGTTGGGCAGTCAACTCACCAGTCACAGTTATCAGTCAATCCAAACAGAATGCTAGTCCAGTAAAGACCTACAGTATCTAGCCTGCCAGAGACCAACTGCACTGAGCTGTTAAGAGACAACAGACTAGTACTGACTGGCAGGTGTGTACCTCACCTTCATATGGGCCCCTGGCCAGGGAATGCTTACAGAAAGTGGCAAGACACAAGAGTTGAAAGAGGAGGCACAGTGGTTGAGGGCAACATGCCTCAGTTCTATGACATAAATGGAAAACAGAGATCAATGGAGGGCTATATGAAGAATGACTGGCCAAATCCAATTCTAACCTTAGCCCTAAAACCAAGTCTTAAGCCTTAAACAGCCCTTCAAAGTTGTGAGTATGAGGTTGTGAAATGTCCTCACAATGATGGCACTGAACATATTTTTGTCCACACAATGTAACAGATATATATACACACAGAAGATTAAACTAAATCAGTCCAGTGAAGAGAAAAATATCTGCTGTTCACCCATGAATATCTCAAGAATGAACCATATTCAAGTCTGAGTTTCATTTACATATTATTTATCCCATTGGCCTGTAAACAAGTTTGTTTGACTTTCTCCCTCTCTCTCACACACACTTCAAACTGAAAAAATGTGGCACATAATCTAGATTACCCAAAATACAAAGTATATGTGTGAATGTGTGACAGAGACACAAACACACAGCTCAAACACTTCTCAGTGGTTGTGCCAAGTAAATGACAGAGGCTGTCGACACAGCATCCCCCTCCCAGCTGTGGCTGAAAGATTAGACTGGAGTTAATGAAGTAGAAATGGTGTGTGGAGAACAAACACTTCTCATTTCACTTGTGTGGGAAGCTCCACAGCCACGATAGTGACACATGTAAGGTCAGCACAGAGATGAAGAAAAAGATTATCTCAGAAATTTGTCTGAAGTTAAGGAATTAAATTTGTCAGTATAGTTTCACAGTTTACCTTCAAGTAACAAATGTTCTCTGTCCCCATACTTCAGCCCTAAGAGCACAATGCTTATGCAGATTTAGTTGCAGTTGCAGGCAGTTTTGTTTATTCCGTGTCCTCCTCCTTCTGTTAATCACAGAGAAGTTCCACTGTAAACAGAACTACAGACAGTGTGACATATTCATGAGACACTTCCATAAATCCATCCATTATCTCTACCACTTATCCTGAAGAGGGTCACGCGGGGCAGGAGCCACTCCCAGCTGAGATTGGGCAAGAGACGGAGTCCACCCTGGGCAGGTCGCCAGTTTCTCACAGGGTTGACAGAGACAGACAACCACACGCACAATTCAGAGTCACCAATCAACCTAAGCTGCGTGTCTTTGGACTGCGGAAGGAAGCTGGAGTACCCCTGAAGAACCCACACAGGCACAGGGAGAGCATGCCCAGAACCTTCTTGCTGTGAGGCGACAGTGCTAACCATTGCACCATTCTCCACCGTCGCCCTATTTCCATGAATGCATGTCAAAAGTGATGTTTGTTATTTTCACTTTTTAATTGCATGCCAAGGAGCTACAAAACCTGGCCTGACTTTAATTTCCTTTGGCATGCTGCCATGTAATCTCTGTGCGACAGTGTCTGCCCCTTCTTAACTAACACTGTTAACAGTTTTGGCCCCCCATAGCACAAATATACCTACATTCTATTAACAAATTCTGAGCAGCTCTTTCACAATAATTTAAAGATCAAACTTCACTTCTATATAAAGCAACAGTTGTTAATACAAAGAACCTTTATGAAGTAACATTTAGAAAGAGGACTGTCCACAGCTGTGTCCTTTACTGATTTAACAGACCAAGCGAACACCAGTTTATCCTGTTTTCAATAAACCTCTGATAATTACCTGAACTTTAACTGAAATGTCAACACAAGCTGACACTGATGGCCTTTAAAGAATATCGATCAGATTATTTCATTATCAATGTTTCAGCCACTGTGAAAATATAATGGCTTCAAATATTGATGGCATTTTGACAAACATCCATTAGCATTCATCCCCGTTTCTCTTCGTTAACGTTTCACATCACATGAACATACTGATGAATTTAAATACCTCATTATCATGTGAAATAAATAAATAAGAAAAAAGATATTCCCTGGCTTTGGGGGGACAGAAAGTAAAACAGGATAATTAACTATGTGTTATCTGTCAGAAGTGTTTTTATCATGACAGTACACTTAACATTTAGTAAGTCCTCTTGTTCATTATCTCCAAAAGGTCAAACTAATATCAGTCAGCACCTCCACTGCCAAGGGACTAAACCCGAAGGTCAGTGTTGGGGAGCAGTGAATTACATGTAATTAAACTAGTATTTTACCTACATTTTGCAATAGTTTACTGGTAGTTCAACTACATTCATATTTGCATAATGATAAAAGCAGTTCAGTTGCTTTTTCACAATTTTTGTGTTGTTAACTACAGAAACTACAATAAATTTTGGGACATAGAAAGAAAGGAATGATTTTTTTTTATTTTACCATGCTGCATGTGAGCAGCTTGTCAGCACTGGTTCAGACATTGTCAGTGCCAAATGAAACTGCCTGTTGGATAAGAACTTCGAGAAACCACGTGTTAAACAAGAGGTTCTGCTCTGACAAGTAAAGAGATGCCCCATTGTTTAGAGAGCTGTTCAAGCTGTTCATACTGTCTGAAAAGATTCAAGTTGAAGACAGCTGTATTTGTTAAGATTGTACAAATCAGATGTTAAATAACTGACAGGTAAAACAACACACCCATTTTATTAGACCGGTGTTCCAGGTGATCAAAGTTTTTTTCTGTACCATTTTAGTTGTAGTCAGACAACACAAAATCTGGATTTATTTACAGCAAACATTTCCTTACACAAAGTCAAAAGGTCCTCTAGATACAAAAACTGAGTGTCATTTTTTGCTGGTAAGTGACCTTCATATTAGATTTCGTATCTTTGCGGCCTGCACTACAGCACATCCCTGTCCTTTATACTTGAACAAAAATGACACCATTTCAAATCATTAGGATATTCTAAATGAATTACCACTCGATGCCTTCACTGGTCTCACTACCTCAACAACATTAAGTTTATTTCTTTTTAAAGCTGTGACCTTTTATGTAGAAACTAGCTATTTATTTCCAGCAAGTCCACCAAAAAAATGTGCAGATGCAAAAAGGAGAAAAACAGACTGTGACTCACACAAAGGTCAAATATAATGATGCAGTAAGAAATAAAGAATACTTTCATTTAGAGATAATAAACCAGCTTTCTGCGTAACAGCCTGCAGAGTGAGTGCTGTAGCATTTGTCAGCAGGGATTCTTGGCACTAGTCACCTTGCTAGAACAACTTTTTTTTTTTTTTTTTATGAGTATAAGAACATAGACCTGGAGATCTTTAAATAAAGAATCCACTTTCTCTCTTTCTCCATAAAGACTGAAGTAATTCATCCTGGCACATAAGTTATATCTTTCAACAATTGCCAATAACCTTTTCTTTCATGCAAGGTTAATGTGGACTAAAAAATTAGAAAATGTTTCTTCTGTGTTAGCATTCACATTAAAATATGCAGTATGATTGAATGTGTTTTTTATTTCTTTATTTGTGTCTTTTCCCTTTCCTTACACAAAGTCAAAAGGTCCTCTAGATACAGCCAATAGATGTAAGGAACAGGTGTTACACACTGGCACACATGTTGTCACAGATCCAAATGTTAAATGAGGATACTCAGAACACTAAAGCCTACAGGTGAGACTCGTCCCAAGATACAGGTTCAGCGAAGACGAGTCAGGGTATCCACAGCACTTCATGAATAGGTTGAGGTACAGAAATGCACCTGAACATGGCAAATGTGTGATGAGTGCGTAGCAGCGGTGTTGCTGTGTCAGACCTGCTGGCAGAAATGTCTTATTTCTGTGGCCATCCTCACCCCTTGGTTTGGCTGGCAGGTGTTTTCCTACCCGTGGGAGCCTCCAGTCAACATTCATCCTGTTCTGCCTTGGAGAGGAGAGCTCCAGCTTCCAGATTTAGACACAATATATCTCTGTTACTGAGTCTATTTCGGTTCTCCACATAAGATATGTTGTTTTGAAACAAGTACATGGTAAAAAAAAAAGGCTTAAAATATGAGAGGAAGATCTACATGTGCTGTAATTACTATAATGTGACTGTTTTACTTAAATAAAGAAATAAATTTGTTTGAAATAGTAACATATAGTAATTATTGCTACTATGACATGTAAATCAAAAAGAAGAACTGTATAAAGAGGAGACAAACTACAACAGAACTGAAATTATGAGGCAAATATGTGTTTGTTTTAAAATTTTCACAAAATTCTGTCCAAGCACAAAGACTGTGTTAATTTGACAAACACAAAATGTCAATTTGTTGGTGTAAGAACAAGCAGCCAATTAAGCAAGAAAACAAGGTACAGCACAGTCCTCCTCCTCCACAATATCTTCAAGGATTTCCTCAAAATGTCTTTTACTTTAGTTTGATTTATAAACCCAGGATGTGTTTATGTTGTGTCATGGCTCTGTTAACAAAGATTATGTACCACCTGTGTTATTTATCAACTGACTCTTATCTCAAGGACTATTTATCACTTTGCTCCATTAACCCAGGATAACCCAAACCTGTTAGCTTACTTAATGTAGGACTATGGACCCATGTTATTTATCGATATGCCCATTAAATTCCAATTTTGTTGGGGTTTCCTCATAATAGTGTAAGGTGTAGACTATATTATGTAAAGTGACCTGAGAAGATTGTTGTTGTGAATTGGTGCTAAACAAATACATTGAAAAGTATAAATATGAAACTACAAGTTCAT
This sequence comes from Monopterus albus, assembly GCF_001952655.1. Classification (NCBI taxonomy): domain Eukaryota; kingdom Metazoa; phylum Chordata; class Actinopteri; order Synbranchiformes; family Synbranchidae; genus Monopterus; species Monopterus albus. Next base: position 1,555,367 of record NW_018127922.1, on the reverse strand, counting down.
TCTTTTTGTGCAATATATGTGCTGTTGTTAAGTCCTAAATTTAAACTGGCAAAATCTGTGCATATTTCCAAAACAAAAAAGTAACAAAAAAAGGTAATAACGGTTCTGTTGCTGGGGCTAAAGAGGATTACTAGAGGAACCTGCCACCAGTATTAAAAACAAATATATAGAGGAGCTCCTGTCTGCAAATCATTAGAAGGAGCTACTGCATAATTAGCCCTTTAGATGAAGATATTCAGTGGAGTCATGGCCATTAAACACTGTTAAAGTTCATGAAAACATCTTTTGTTTTACTTTTATGCTTTGTGTGACATGTGATACTTCATTAACTGAGATGTACCTGCCGCCTATACTGTGTCACTTTATAAAAATGCACTGTTCTTGTTCACACCAGGACATTGTAGACATCATCTCTGACTGATGAGGGGGAGGAAAGATGCGGTGGCCGAAACTTAAAGGTTAGCTATGCGGCAGATGTTACCATGGTGATCTTTCCCAGTTAACAGTGAGTCACCGCCACCACTGAGACGTACAGTAGAAGTCGGAGTTCAGCCCCGCAGAGATACCTTGTTAACCTATTCCCTAAACACAAAGCTGCACTTGCTGATTTCTGCATGTTAGCAACATAGCCTAATAAATTAATTAGATATCTGATGACATTTCACAAACTGTCCAAACAGCCACGGCGAGAAAAAGCATGAAGCCCATAAAGACAGAATTAAAATCTGCATACAATTAAATTTTATGACAAAGGAGAAACTGCCCCCCCTCCATCCCACACCCGTGCACAGAGGTACACTTTTATGCCAACAAACTAGGTATTACTCAGATATCATGAGCACAAATGTCACAAACTATGAATAGAACAGTGACTTCACCTTCGTCATGGTGCGTTATGCACCTGGGTTCTGTTTTTAACACAGATACAAAGAAGACAACAGGATCACTCAACAGTTTGCAGAATTCTTTTAGAAATTTTGTGCTTTTAAATATTGTGCATATTTCACATCCTGTCCGACTTTTTCATGAAAAATAGTACACCGACATTTTCTAAACACAAAATTATATTATGCCAAATGTGTTAAATTAAACTCAAACTTAATTTACATTTGTTGTGCATTTCTGGCAAGATTTAGTAGTTCATGAATTTGGATATTGCAGGATCACTGTGTTAATTATTCACTTTGATCACTGATTCATAAGGGTCAACCAGATTTAAAATTATAAACAGCATCACACACTGCCTGGCTACATTATTAGGCACACCTGTACAAGTGTATGCACTTCTGCATTAACATTGATGTTTATGAAGCTCAAAATGTTTCCGTTTTTGGTGAAATTGTCATAAATGTGTAAATCCAATTGTATTTTTTATTACTGAGGTCCCATTTAAAGGTGGTGTTATACTGGACCACATTATATTCAGAGGTGTTCCTAATATTCTGACCTTCTCATACATGTAGCTGGGGAGGGCAAAACTATAGAGACACCTACACATGTTTTCTTGTGGATCTAGTGGGGCTATTTCATCTGTTCTTCTTCTGTGATTTAAGTCTTGACATTTAATGATGGTCATCCACTCTTTACTCTGCCAGGATAGAAAACCTTCCAACCTAAATTTCTCAAACCAAGACCAATCAGAATGTGAATTTTTGCTTCTATTTTTGTGCAAGCTGTTCTATCAGGGTAAGTTAATTATTCTTTTCTTAAAAGGACATGAATAACTGAAGTCCTCAGTGTGCAACACACTCCCAAATGTGTCAATGGTATAATTAAAATGTCACCATAACCTATCAAATTTCCATATTTTGCAATAGGCTGTCAGAGATTTTCTTAAATCACCGCCCTGTCAATCACAAAATCCAGCTGACAGACAAAAAACATAATGCAAATTAGACTAACAAAAACTCTGGAAGATATGCAAAAGGAAGCAATAGTCGACACATAAAACAAGTACACGTACCATCTGTTTTTTCTCTAAATAACACTTTATACAGTATATACCCCTTTAACACATGCACTCCTTTTTATTATCTGATGGTATCTGAATGCATCGGCTTCATTTCTAAATGAGCGCCTGGGTCACTTTTCCTGTAAAAGTTGCAATGACAATCAGGCCTACACTAACATTAACATATCACTCTCAAAACAGCACAAGTCTGAATTGCATGCGGTCGCATATTAGGCAGTTAACTGAAAGGCCTAAACAAAATTATGACAATAACCGTGAGTGTACCATGGCTCTCGCCATCATGGTCGGGTATATGAATGAAGATGTGAGGAACATCAGTGTAAAACTGACATCTGAAATGAAGCCAGCAATGCTACATGTATATAGAATTTTTATCCCAGTTGTGCTGACCTTTGAAGGCACAACCATCAAGGATCACTCTGTGAATGGGATCAGGTACAGTATGTGGGAAATGTCAGTCTGTTCTTATTTGAATCAGCACATCAAAACCATTTTTAAATTTTCTTTCAGTGGGAGATGTTTATATTAGATCATCATTAATTCCAGCAAAGTAATTCAGTATGTATCAGATGTCAGATATAAATTGAAAGCCTAAGATCTGACATGAAAGCTATTGTTGGTGCTTTTGTAACTACCACTAATGATGAGAATTTAAATTACAATGAATTAGTTAAATTTGATATCACTGCTTAGAAAAAGCAACAGCCAGTCTAAAATTAAATAGTTCATTAAGGCCATCTTTCCTCATTTCTGTCTTTAATATCAAATAAATGAATTGCATGTTTATAAAGTCAGTTAGCTATAACAATCAGACACTGGTATTTTAACAACTGAAGAGGCTGAACACAATTAGTACTGAACGGAAGAACAGAGAATTCTTTTGCAGGACAGGACACAGTAGCTATGTGCCGCCCTCCTTCAGCTGCCTAAACAGTTGCTCACTCAGCATGCTGGGAAATAGGGCAGTCACAGAGCAGGCAGGCGTGTACAGACTGGCCTGCAGGAGGCACAGAAGGTCAAAGTATTATGACTGATTGGAAGCCCACTGACAGGAATGGCTAAGAGATCAATACACAGAGAAATGAATGAGGCAAAAGGACAAGCGACAGAGAAGGGATTACGGTAGAAAATGCTGGTCTAAATGAAAAAGCTAAGTGGACAAGAGACAGTCAGGTAGAGGAGGAATAAATGGACCATATGGTTGAAACGAGTAGGATGAGGTCTGAAAAAAAGTCCAACTTGATTTTTCATTGTGTGCTGACTGACAGGTGGAGCTCTTCATAAATGAGATTGAAATACTACCCTCTGTGTCTAGTACCATGAACAACTGAATCTGGGGTGGCACAAAAGCAGTTTGATATCTCATTCTAGATGTTCAGACCACTACAACAGGAATCCTTAGAGGAAAAAAATGCCCTAACTTCACAGGCAAACACTGGCATTTTAGCAAACCTGCAGTGGAGGGTAGCACAGTGGGTGCAGCATAATAATCTTAAACTGAAAATGCATGTCCATATGCCCGTGACGAGAGAATCTGAGGGGGTAAACAGAAGTAAAGCAGAATAATATGCTCACCAGCTTCCCAGACCAATTTCCTACCACACCCCATCAGTCAAAGCAATTATGCATACCACCATGAGAGCCTGACTGTTAAGACACCTCTGAATCCTCTTAATTACAAAACCGCTCCCTTGATCTCCACAGGTAGACTGGTGCCCCATTGTTCTATCATAGGAAATGAAATCTTGCTCAGTGAGGAGATGTGTTAAAAAAGGAGTAAAATAGGAAGCATCTTTTCTCAGAAAGTAACATTTAGTTGTTTTCCATTATAGAGAGGTGCCTCATTTATAGACATCATCTTAGATAAGGTGCAAACTCCTGTTTGTTTGGCAATAATTAATTAGAGCAGCTTTAAATGACTCCTTCTTCCCAACATATAAATGGCTAAATAAAGAAGGAACACCCTGATCAAACCAAACATGAGTGAGGAGTGTGTATGTGTGTGTGTGTGTGAGAGAGAGAGAGAGAGAGAGAGAGAGAGAGAGAGAGAGAGAGAGAGAGAAGGATTGTTACTGACTGAGAAATAACATTCAGAGTGAAGGTGAATTGGATCGAGAAGAATTAATGAGGTGTCCTGTGCAAAGCTGATGTCTTGCTTAAACTAAAAGAGCGATTTAATACACAAGTGTCCCTAAAGTGGCAACCTGATGGGAAGACATTTTATATTAATGTGGTGAGATATAGCGCACACAAGACATGTGTTTACTGGTTTCTTTATGCCAAACACCACCACTGGGTAGAGAGTCAGCAAAGTGCCAAAAGAAGGTTCACAATATCTACGAAGTCCCAGTAGAAATGATGACATGCTGTTGGGGATACCTATGTGTTATGAAGTCCTGTTGGGCTTCACTGGCCCAATTATAGAACAAATTGTAGGCTACTATATTTCAGAATGATAAATATAACTAAGAGATAAAAAAAATAGGCAAACTGTAAGAAAAAACGAGAATGTGAGGCACCTGCATCCTGTATCAGGAAATCCCAGTTTTCTAAGTGGACGCTGGCTGTAATGACCTACAGGCGGATGTACTTACTGCTGCAGATTGATTACTGCTGCTCAGGCATAGTCGAAGTTACCTCAGTGTAATGAGGAAGGTCATTACAACAAGCCACTCGGGTGGTGCTGTACTTGACTCAAGCCCCAAATCTGTACACATGAGAATTGTCTGGGTGTTTATGTTTAGAACAGCTGGAATAAAAGTGAGGTCAGCTTTTTTTCTTTTTTTTTTTTGTCTGTGTGCTTTTGTGTACTGTGCTAATTTTGCAGTGTGCTGCCGCCACAATCGGGCCTTCCTATCTACAAATAGGTTTCAAATCCATCAGCATGATTCATAGTATTAAGGTGCTTGTTAAGTGACAATAATATAAAGTGGAAGCAGGGCCATGTGTGGTCTGATTGGCTCCAGCTTGCTGGGACCCTGAAAAGGAGAAGCAGGTGTATGATGGATGGATGGAACATTTTTTTACTGAATCTGCCAATGCAAAAGTAAAATATGCTTTTCAGGATCTCCAGACAGCAGCCAGTGCTGTGTTTCTGTTTCAGCCTGAGCACAGGAGCTTTGCAATGAGCTGAAAACCTTTATTGTCCCCATGGTGTAGCTTCACGGCCTTAACTGAAATACATACAAAAGCTCACTTCAACTATTGTATATATTACAAAAAAGAGCGATAAGAATTGTGCATAAGATGGGATATAGGGATCACACCAATGTAGCTTTCATACAGTCTAAATTGTTAAAATTTTTTGATTTAGTGGGATATAAGACTGCTGTGTTTATGTATAAAGCCAGGAACAATTTATTACCTGGTGGAATTCAAAAACTATTTAATGAAAGGGAAGGGGGATACAATTTAAGGGGTCAATTAAATTTAAAAATTCATGCTATACGTACAACCAAAAAAAGATTTTGTATTTCCATAAGTGGGGTAAAACTATGGAATAATTTAAGTGTAGACATAAAAAATAGTAATAGAATTGACGAGTTTAAACATAAATATAAAGGTATGTGTCAATCAAGATATATGCAAGAACAGGCTTAATGATTAATTAGATGGAACATTGTGGGTGTGGTGTATGAATGTTAACACTCTGTAATAATTCTTTAGTATATTACTTGTGTGGTGTAGAAGATAATTATTTAAGAATGTAATTATGTAAGAATGTTAACACTGTTATAATTTTTGTAGTATAATACTTGTGTGGGTAGAAGAGAATTATTTACTGCTTGCAAACCAATGATGGTAAGATGAGGTCATGGGGTAGGACTGGATAAGTCTGACTTCTTCCTACTCCATTCAAGCATGTACTTGGTATAAGCAAATTGATATTGGATTATGTGTAAAATTATGTGTGTTGTCATATCAACTGTTTTTACACGCTTGAAAGAATAAATCAAATCAAATCAAATCAAATTCCTTTAATTTTCAACCGTTAAGGCCAAGCTGAGAGTCAAGACAATCTAGAGCAGTGTACCCTCTTGTTCTCACTCCACTCCTCTATGCCTGTCCTGCCCTGTCCTAATCCAGGAAAACACGTTGCTTCCGTTATTGGACAACAAAACACTAACATTGCAGTCAGCTAGAATGACTCGGAGCAGCGAGGGCGCTGAAGTGGTCCAGTGCGGATTTTAACAACAGTGGCCACAGAGGGCAAGAAATAAATAAACACAAGGCTTGGAGATAGCAGAGTGGGGTGGGGGGTTAATAGAGCAGTGAGAAAGCACTTCTACACAATTTTATTACTTTATTTATCCAAATTTGTGCTAAATCTCAGTTAATGCAGCTTTAACAGTTATATGCACTAAGGAAGGAAATGCCAACTGAATGTTATACTTTTGGATGCACTGAGTCTGCGGTTGCAGTCTATGGTACATCATGACTTTTGCAAGATAGAGAACAAGCTGCATATCTACTGATTCTAATCAAGTACACAATCTTACCCTTTTCTCTGCTTGATGTATTGGCTTCAGCTTCAGTGAGAAAGAAAATCATCTTTTCAGTTATGCTCATCCAGGCCCAAAGATTTAATGCCTGTTTCTGGGGAAGAGCAGACAGGGAGTGGTAGGCTTTAAGATTCTGCTTTCATCCGTTTACTGTGCTTCCTGCCAATTCTGTTCTGTTCACCTTCAGTCAGGATTAGTTACAGCAGGCATCACAGAGGATAGCGTGGAGAGAAAAGGAAGTTCACATAATATCTGCATTGTATACTGTATATAGAGCTCCCTCAGCTCCTCAGACTTTAAATATGAGGATAATTTGACATTTTCTAAATTAGGTGAGCCCTTCAGTATTTACCCACTTGAACTTGGAGTGTCTCACAGGAAGCTTTGAAAGACTAACAGATGTGCTGTAGTAAAGCAAGAAGGAACAAAATGACTGCTCTGGTGTGCTTCCCAAGACATTTACTGGGTAGAGTGCCTAATGAAGAGAGCCTCGTTCAGTCCATGGATTTTAAATATTCAAATTTAATGCAGTGTACAAAGCCAATAAAAAAAATAAAAAAAAACTCAATTTGACCAAGGCAAATGCAGCATTTTACATCAAATCTGATCATGCTTTGAATATATAATATAGGCACATACATTGATAACATTTACAGTTTCTAGAACATGTATCCAAAGCACTTTACTATTTCCTTTTATTTACACACCCAACCAAGCAAGGTGCTGTCATAGTCACTGGGAGCAATTTAGAGTTCAGTGGTTTCAGGACATTTCACCACATGCCCAGCTGGCGTTTGAGCCACCAACCCTACAATTAGGACACAACCCACTTAAATAATTGCTGGAAGAAACATTTTACTTTTTTTTTCTTTTCTAAGGCTTGAAATGTTATTGTGTCTCTTTATATACACGCTGACAGTTTCCTTTTAGCACATGAAATGGTGCGGTAAAATAATTTCTTAATGGTTTGTTATTACACTGTCTGTGCAGGCCAAATAAATAAGCCAGAAAAGAAAATTCGATGGTGGTTGAAGTTACATAGTTGCCTGTTTTAACCCTGCAAAACTGTGCAGTGTTTGGTATCAGTCTACAAGGTCTTGAGATAACTGGGGCTAATGTGTTTTGTCGGCATGAAGGGCAAATAAACACGTCCTGTCGGTCTGTTAGCCTGGCACTTGTGATAGGTTGAGTTAATGATGGTGAGCTGTTATCAGCTTGGGACACATTCATAATGGACTTGGCATATTTAGAAAACCCCAAGAGACTGAGCACTTCTGAATTCAGCTTTGTTCCATGGTGGCAGTGCAGCATCCAAGTCAGGCAGTGTTATGCAGGGCGATATTATGCCAGAGTCACCAACACAAGCTGGTTTGATAGTTAAATATACATTCTTGGAGCATCATTTTGATTAATTTGTGATAATATTGACAAAATATTTAGTGATGATGTTCATTATATGTACCCATGCATGTGTATGTTATGACACATGCATGGTTACATATAATGGATTGTGGTTATGACCCAAAGGCTAAAAAGCTGTGCGATTGACTGATAAATGTGCAGACTGGACTGTCCTGTATGCATATCAAAGATTTGTTTAATTTGACTCCTACTGTAACTGCAGCCTAAAAGATTGTGAACAGCTATATTTGCAAAGCTGACCTTGACTATCTTGGAAGCACATTAGCTGTGGGGTTGATGTAGACATCTAGATAAATTAGCTAGCTAGCTAACTAACAGCTTCCCCTACAAAAATGCTCCAGTAGATGCACAATTTATTATTTTAAAATCCCTATACCTAATAGAACAAGGATGGGAACAATCAACAAGTGTTTGTGTGCATCATTCAGAGCCTTTCGAAACACCATGACAACTGTGTTCCTCTGCCTCCTGCCTGTGGGTGAAGCTCTTAAACTCTGTCAGACATGCCCAGAGGACCCAGCTCCACAAGTCCTATTGCACAAATGGTAAGACCTTCAGCAGACTACTTGACATTCTAGCCAAGGGATCAATATTTTCAAAAATGCCATAGATATCAGACAGTTTTAGATAAAAAAAACTGAGTTCAAAAGATGTTGAGGTGCTAAGAATATTTCAAATGTAGTGATAGAACATGCCTCATTAGGTTCAGACAAACAGATACAAAATGCATGTAATAAGTGCTAAGGTGGGCTGCAAAATGGTTAAAATAAAAATAAAATGAGCACTGATAATACTGACACAGTTCATTGCATACCCATTTTCTTTGACAATTCAATTGGTCTCTGTCAATCTAGCCACAGCTTTTGTCTGCTAAATTTGGCTGGTTGTTGTATGAATTAGCGTTTTACTGACATCAGCCAAGCGGTGTCATTACTGCACCTCTTGTCCCGATCTTGAGTTATTTCAACATGTGGTGCACAGCAACTAATTACTTCTAAAGAATGGGGCTACTTGGTTAACCTCTAGCACCAAAAGCATATGAAGTAATGTAAGAAATTAGAGATATCCAGCAGGTATATAGCATATTAAATTAAAGTGGGCAGGATGCAAAGGTAAGGTGCAACATTGCACCTGACCTACAATAAAAATGCCAGTTAAACAGTTGAAAATACACTAGGTGAGAGGTCAACATCCATGCCTTCACAGCTCACTGCGGTCACAGAAATGTGTCACAATGTTCTGGCTGGCACCGTTCATATTTGACATTTTCTTTCACATTGCACATTGTCGGCTGAGCTGCACAGACAGCAGACATGGGCACACAGCGCTGCCACACACTCACTGTCAGGGAGCTTATTGCTTTTAGCACCTACGGACCACTGTCACTAGCTCTTATGTGTGAGAGCACACAATACACATCCAACCCAATGTCTTGAGCAATTTATCAGAATATTGCTTCGTGTTTCTTCACTATTTTATATGTATATTATAGTTTTTAAGATCCTGTTGTTCATTTTTTAAATTCAGTAGATATGAAACTACGTTTTGCACAATTCTGTCAATGACATCAGTGCTCATCTTGTTTGACCTACTGGGATCTGAACAGGGGAAAGGTGGACTGCCTGCCAGAAGCTAATTAAGCAACAGGAGAAGCTGCAAGTGGTAGGACAAGGGGGTGGGGGTGTTATGTATCACGCAAACACAGACATACACACTGCATGGAAGAAGTGTTCCTCAAGAATTCTGTACAAAGTTCATATACATATGGGAAAGTCATTTATCAGAGACTTCCTGCTTAACAGCTTTGTACTGCCATACTGTTTTCTCAGAATATAAATCAGAAAAAGTGTTACAAACGATTGAAGGTTGGAGAACTGTTTAGCATTGGTGGTGGTATGAATTACAGTATACCTTGTAGTTTTGAAAAATACTAAATAGTAAGAAAAACAAATACTAAGAACAACTGAACTTATTTCAGTTGAGTGAGTGACTTTTAGCTCAGAGATGTGCAGAATGTCATTTACCAAAAAAATAAAAAGACTTTGTGCATTTTTCATTGTTATTTTGTTATTGGCTGTACAAATGGGATAATCAAACAGCACCCTGAAGAAGTGCTCATAACTTCAGTGTCATTTGTTTATCTTCTCTATTTAGCCTGCTCTATATTCTGTTCCACAACTAATCAAACCAGTCAGAATCTGTGTGCATGCATCTCATGCTTTGTCACATCACTGCCGTCTCATAGGCATGATAATTTATACACTGAGGTAGGTGCCTGTGTGGTCGGGCCAAGCCAATATCTGCCTCAATATCATCAACATAAAACCACCTGTATTGAGCTGGAATGAAAGGATTTAATATGTGAATACGCAATTTCTAAAGACTTGGCATCTGGGGGCTAACCTCATTATTTCCCCAAAAGTACAGGATAGATTAGAATGCAATTATAATAAACCAACATCCCCCTTCCCCCTCCAAAAAACAAACAAACAAACAAACAAACAAAAAACCCAAAACAGATAAATGCATAAACATCTGAACCAAGCAATCAGCCTCAGCCAGATGTGAGACATGTCAGCCATGCAGCTGAATCCCAAATGACTTGGAATGGCCCCTTCTCATTATATGTTATTAAGCGCTGATATGCAGCAGATGCCCATCAAATCAAAAAGCAACCATGCACCAGCTGAGTAACCCACTGAACAGTAAAGAAGCTCCACACAGTAAAGGGCTGCTTTAAGTGGAAACTATCTCAAACGATCACCTGAATATTAAGCAGGTGGGGAAAACACGAGTGTGACTTCATACTGTATATGGCTAAAGCTGTCAAGCTTCCTAATATTAAAGGTAAATACGTTTGCCATTTAAATTTCTTAAGCAGCAGGAAAACAGCAGAGAAACAAAAACATTACTTCCTGTCTGTTGTCCCATAAAGTGAGGAAAAAGAGGGATAAAACTGAATAAAGACAGGCAGGACAGAGAACAATACAAGTTAGACAATTTTTCATACTAATGGCTAAACAACAAACCTGCTTTAACTGAAACCAGTCGTGCACAAATTATCCCTCCACTACAAACTAAAATGAAAATGTCTAAAACATCAGTTATCTCCCATTACAAACCTATTCTTGAGCAACATTGATCAGGCTGTTGGGAAGCTGCAGCAGTTTGTCCTACTACAAACTAAAGAGAAAACTACACAACACAAAAGGAAATGTGCAAACTCAATGCAGGTTTAACATTCACAATCAAAGAGGTTTCCAAACAGTATGTATTAGTTTGTCAGGTGACTCAACAGCATGAAACACACATGCCAAAACACACTCAAAACAAACTGTTCAGCTACTGTACAAGCAAACATAATCTAGAAACAATCAGCATATGGGCAGAAATGAGTACCAGGCAGCAGGCACAAACAACCAGCTGCAGCTTCATGGCTTAAATAGCACAAACTACTAGCCACATGCTACTGGTCAGAGCCAAAGACATTAACTAGCAACATGTGTATTGAAACCAGCAGTAAATACTCACAGTTTGGTGAAATGAAGTAGTGAGCCGCGGTGTCTCGGTGAAGAGCAGTGAAGCTGCCAAAAACAGAATAAACTCTGGAACAGAATAACTCCTCTTCTGGTTTGATACAGTGTCCAAAGCCTAAATTGGCATCAGGCATTTCCCAACAAACCCATTCTTGAGCAATATGATCTAACTGTTATCAAGCTACAGTAAGTTTGCTTATAAAGTCACTGAGCAACAGGTCAGCAGTTAAGAACATTTTCTTTCAGCTGGCTCAGCAACCAAACAGCTAGCCACAGGGGAGCAAATCAGTGTGCGGTTCATAGAGAGTTTAAATGGACCGCCTTTATGCTGAAGGGTGTGTTGAATATATGTCACAGGGTGACCTGACCAGTACGGCTGGCATCTGTTGTGTGTGTGTGAAGAGGTTTCATTTTGCTGATATTTCTGTAGGAAATGTTATATCACAGAAGACTAGATTCTGATTGCATTTTGTTTGATCAAGAATGGTTTGAGGGTATGATATGGTGAAAAGAAATACACAAAACACCCGCTATGCCAAGTCACTATACAGAAAAGCAAATAAGTGGACACAAACCATTTGAACGCCTGCCCTCTGGACAGCACTATAGGTCACTGTGCGCCAAGACAACCAGGCACAAGGACAGTTTCTTCCCCCGGGCCATCACTCTGATGAACACTTAACTCACAACAGTATGACTGGACAATAAACCCTCAGTGCAATACCTGTAAATATACATTGTACATATAGATCTGTTGAATCCAGACTGTGTGTATGTATGTATATAAATATATGTGTGCATGTGTGTATACAGGTCTCTATTTATAAGCTCTGTTTATAAGTATTTATAAGTGCTTTACTTTTGTTTTTAATCTCTTTTCCTAATGCACATTCCTTTGCTTGTTGACATGTATGTACACATTGAGAGCTGCTGTACCAGAGTCAATTTTTTTGTGTGTCCAAAACACCTGGCCAGTCAAGCTGATTCTGATTCTAAATGTCCCTAAAATAAATATGGTCCTTACTGGGAATGCCTACAACATACAGTAGGTGTGAGCCTGTTAGCCCAAAAGTAAATGTATGTATATTGATGCTTTTCTTCTCTGAAACTGTGTTTAAGTTCAGACATATAATCTTTGCACGACTTATCTGAACTTCTTACCTCCTAGCCCAATAGCATTTATTGCAGCGAAAGGGCAAACATGCCACTGCAGTTGGTTTTCTTATGAGACTTTATTTCTGAAGTGCAGTGCAAAATATCTTGTGGGAAATTGTGTGATTATATATTTTTCCAAGTGCACAGTGTAGTGCATATCTTAGTTTGAAAGGTCAGGTTTCACTGAGAGCACAAATGGCACCTTGGATTGAACTGCCATTCATACATCAGTAAGGATAATTATAGTATGAGTCAGATATTTTAATACAGACCAGAGAAACCATTTTTGATGTTCAGATATAATAAGGATAATCACCTTTATTGGCCAAGTATGTTACACACAAGGAATTTGTTTCCGGTACAGAACTGATATGTTAACAAAGTGCCTTGTCTTAACTTAATCATTTAAAAAAAAACAGCAAATAAATAAATAAAATACATTTTTGCAATTCCTTGCATAACAAGATGAGCCAAGGATCAAAATTCCTTAGCCTACATTTGGCCATTTTGCCCTTTACAGTATGCGTACAAAAGTCTGGTTTTCTTGACTCGACAAAAAAAAAGTCTCTCTGTGATCCCTGACCTTTTCCCTAGTACGATAATGGGGTTTACATTTGTGGCTTTGAGTGAAATATTCAATTTTGTTGCATGAATTTCCATGAAATTTGGTACCAGATGTTCATTGTGCTCAGAGGCTGAATCCTAATGAATGTCACTTTCAGCTTTTCCCGTCAGGGATCGCCACAGCAAATAGTCACACTGGCAATTTTCATGTTGAAATTTGGCACATGTTTTATGCCAGATGCCCTTCCTGACGCAACCCTGACTCGAACACGAGCCACAGCGACAAGAGCACTGAATCCTAGCCACTAGTCTATCAGGGACCCCAGAGGCTGAATCCTACTGTCTAGATTACTCTAGTAATCCCCTGATTTATCCTCTGCTGCCAGCAGCAGGTCAAGGTTTTTACTAATCCTGAGGTATCCTAACACCTAATCTATGGCCTGGGACATAATTTTGTGCATAACAGTGCCCAGATGATGGTATTCTATTAACTTTTGCCTGACTTTATCTCCTGCATCAAAGGAGGAAGACTACACAATGCCTTTCATACTAATTTACATTTTAAGGAATTGTTTTCTTATATGAGCTGTTGTCATATCATTTGTCCTCTAATTTTTCTATTACAACATTGTGCTACACAACTGCATTGTGTTGTTATCTCATGCAATATATTCAGTGGCTTGTGGGTTAATAGGTAGGTGGAAGGGCCCCAAATAAACAGTCTCTTTCAGTGAGCTAATGATGGTCGAACTAAACAAACAAACAGGTCATTATTTTGTCACCCTAGCCCTCTACCATACACGGTGTTTTGTCATGCTAATTTGAGCTTTAGTTTGCCGAGTGCTAAAGGTGCAAGTGTAGATTCATGTACAGCACCTCTGTGTAGCTTCAAGATAACACAACCTCATAAAATATATGAATACATGTTGTTTGCATTCATAAATGAAAAAAGGAACTAGTTTGGGTCATGGCTTGAAGAGAAGAGAAGAGAAAAACAAAAACAAAACAATAATAAAAACAAACAAAACTAAATATTTTTGCATGTGTTTACTTCCCTTGGGTATACTATGAATGAACTCTACATGAAATAAGTGGATATAATTTAAAGCTGCATGTTAAGGTAAAACATATATTGTTTTTCCTCCTAAGAAGATATATTTTTCACATTTAATAGATTTGTTGTCCAATATGAGACAGACCTTTATCCCTGGCAGTGGCTTCTCTGTTTATCAAATCAATGCAATCAAGATGTTAGTTCTTGATGCATTTGAAGAAGAGTCGTAGTTCTGCTGAGAGGAAACACTCCAGAGAGCAGTGTGTTTCTATAAGCTTCAATTTAAAACTCTCTGACTGACAAGGTTCCGCAGTAGTATAAAAAGAAACTCTAATCATGAGCACATTCCAGCTCAGATGTGTGAGATAATTAGAAAGTCAGTGTAAAGAGAAAACATTCTTAATTGGTAGGCAGTGAATGTCTATTTTCATAGACATGCCTTTGATTGAGTCCTCTCTGCAGTTATCTGCAGTGTGTCTCTGTGACTTCTTTAGTTTTAACTGACTTCTGAAATACTTTGTGGCACATTTTTGGAACATACAAATAAATTTTAACAAACATACACTGATGATGTATTCATTATACATGTAGCTGGTCACTTATTCAGCTTTTGATGATACACATCATTGTGTCTGATGTGACAAAATGACCAACCATCTGGTGTCTGTGAGCTGACTGGAAAAGACAAAAACAAAACGTATTTCCAAATACTTTGCCTCAAACGGGATCTCAAACATTTGTGAGTGTGCTTGACCTTCACTTTAAAATACACTTTTAAAAAGTGTGTTTGTTGCCCCTGAGTGTCTTGACACATCATTCTCTGCCGCCACCTGTGTATTGTGCATGCACTAAGTTAGAGGGGCACCCGATATCCTGGAAGATATGTTTAAAATAAGACAAATAATTGACACTGCAAAGAACATTTATACACAGAGATAAAACTCATGAAACATTCTTTTATCAAATACTTCTACACATCAAAAAACTAACAAAAGAGAACAGAACTTTTGATTTGTGTATCAGTTCATACCAGTCCCCGAATCTCTTAATCCTCTTTAGGCAAATGTGTATTTTTGTTATCAACATGTATCACACTGGATCCACTAAGTCTGATGTGAACTGGTCAAAATATACTGTTCTACAACTTGAAGGATGTTTTGACATTATAAATGAGAGGATTTTAACTTGAGATTGACAAACACTGATACAGTCTGTTGGTAGATCAGATCTAGGGCAAACCACAGAGGGATTTTTAGAGTGACTTTAAAAGTGCAGCAGCTTTTAAATGGAATAAAGATTTACATATCCCCTAAGGAAAATAATTCTGCATATATTAACAAATGCTTTTTTTTCATTCTTTGCTTTTTATCAAGCCTGTCAGGCAGCATATCCTTGCCAGTCTGTACTCCTGCTGCCTTTAAGCTCATCACAAGTCAAGAAAATCATATCATTGTCTCCATTGTGCAGTAATCAGGTGGATATGATTATATAATTATGCTTGTCAAGTCATTTCTGAGCAAGGTACTTCACAAATGCCATACACATCTTAAACAACAGAACTGCATGTTGAATAGCACATTTCATTCTCTGCTATTCTGAGGATTTAATAGGCTTCATTATGATGCTCTTTATGGTCAATTTCTAGATTATACACAGTGCTGTAGACATTAAATTCTTATAGACTTTCAATGATATTCCTTTCCCCATATTTTATACTGTGTTATAATATGTTATTATCTAATACAGTATGTTATTCTTAACAGAGATGCATGGTCTTTTATTTTGCTTCTATGTATTTGTGGATTCCTCCTTGTATTGCATGCTTTCTTGAATTTATTGCATGTGATTTCTATGAATCCTATTGTTCACATTCACACCTGGAAGCTGCCCAGTACAACCACAGACTGACACATGGCCAGATTGGGATTGAGGGCCTTTAATCCCAGCAGGTTCAGGAACTGAACCAGCAGCCTTCCAGTCACACGCTCACTTCCTTTAGGCCACCACTGCCCCAGACGGAAAAATATAACTGCTCTCAGTTCTGTTTACATTTTGTTTTGAGTGCATTTGTCTCTGCAAACAGTTCATAGATTATAACTTTTTACATCAGTGACTTTACTTAATAGTCAGCTCAAGCTAAGAACTAGAAAAGTCACAGGTTTGATAAATACACTATCATGAAATGACAGCTAAAAATGTCATAACACCTTGGTGTCATTCTGCTTTGTATTTGCAGACTGCGGCACTGTGAGATAAGCATAGAGTAGACTATACTTTTACAAACACCTTCTTGACACCTCTGATTTCACAGAATTATTGTGCACCTACCAAACACTCATCATAACCCAGTTTGAACTGAGGCTAGTTCTGTCACATCCATTGTCCAAAGAGCTGATTGTGTTTGAGTCTGGTGCTGGTTGCAGGGTGTCTACCTGTCTAGTAAATGCAACAAGAAAATAGCTTCTATGTCATCACTTTCCAGAAACATGACTGTTTTCTGATTTGACAGCTCTGTAGGCAGAATTACTTTGTTTGTTACTTTTTCTGTTCAGTGAGATTTTAAACAGTGGTGGCACACTGTATATTTCCCAGCTTCAGTAATACTCCCATTCCTCCAACTACCACTACAACAGTGAGCATCACCCTGCTCCATGCCCACACATTCACACATATGAACACCTGGAAGCTGTCCAGCACAATCACTCTCATCTTCTGGCACTGGGAAACTCCATGGGAGCATTTGGCAGAACTGTGCAGAACAAGTATGAACACAAATTGTATTAAATAAGCTGTCATTATAGTCTTCATACCTAAGTGGGTGCAAAGACCATTACCACAAAAAGGGAACCATCTTCCTGAATTCTGTCCAGTAAACTGCAATGATATTTTAAACTGTATCTGGTGTGCACAGTGATACTGCATTAAGCTTAGTAAGTGTAAATTGCCGGTACTGGAATGATGTCTAACAAAGTCTGCAACATTCCAGGCTTGGTTAAGAGAATAACGAAGACATTTTATGTTTTTGTGCTATGGAAATTCACAAATAAAGAGTGGTTTTGTGTTTTCAGAAGTAATAAAACAGTGGCTGCACATCAATAAAAACCAATACTAACTGAATTTTTCAAAAGATCATCCTGATAATACACGTTAGCTTATGATTGATTATGAACTTTTGTGCCATTGGTCTCATCAGCTGCCGAGTAAAGGTGATCGGTAGGGCAGACTTCAAAAGATGTGGGTGTAGTGTGCTAAAAAACATAATGCCACATGGTCAGAGCAGCTTCAATACACTAATGATTTCATATTGGCATCCAGACTAGAAGTGTCAAATGCATGGATCATTCAAGTTGGTGCAATGCTGTGTGTGTGTGTGTGTGTGTGAGAGTGAGTGAAAGAGAGAGAGAGAGAGAGAGGGAATTTATTTTTTAACTGCATCTTGAGCTTGTGCATGCATTTTGCATGACTCCCTCTGTCTCTCTGTGTGTGGCTTAGCCTGCCAGGGCAGTGTGACCAGTGACAGTGCGTTTTAACATGTGCTGACAGTTAATCAATAGCACATAATGTTTTTTTAGCTTTTAGGAAGAACTATTTACAACAGACTGCACCGTCACACTGCAAACCAAATCAAATATTTCCATGGGATAAACAAAGTGCTGCATGTGTCACCTGCACATGTGCTTGTCAACAGCCGATCACAGCATGATCCAAGCGTAAAATATAAAATACACCCCGGGGGTCACTGACATTAGGCGAGAGGCGGAGTCCACCCTGGACAGGCCGCCAGTCTATCACAGAGCTGACATGTAGACAACCAACCACACAATTTAGAGTTGCCACTCAACCTAAGCTGCATGTCTTTGGACTGTGGGAGGAAGCCGGAGTACCCAGAGAGAACCCACGCAGGCACAGGGAGAACATGCAGACTCCTCACAGCAAGGCACTGGGTCGGTCTGGGCACGAACCTGGAACCTGCTTGCTGTAAGCCAATGGCACTAACCACCACATCACTGTGCCACTCCCATTTAATCTTTAATGATGCTAATTAACCAATACATTTGCATTGTTTTTGTTTGTTTGTTTGTTTGGGTCAAAGGGTAATGCTCTATAATTGGAGTCCAGTGTTGAAAAACAGGTGACATAATCTGGAGACAAGATATAGCCCTAAGGCTCACTTTAGAATAACCAACTTTTTTGCTCTCAGGGCTGCGCCATTTTGCAGGGCCCCCTGTGGCACCGGTGCCAGCTGCAGTGAATGTGATACCCCTAGAAATGAATGGAAAAGGCTACGTTTTTTCACACCTTTGAAACTCACTCTGAGTGCCACCTAACTCTAGATTAATTTCACCACTCAGCAGAGATTTGCTGCTCTTTTTGTGAAAATAAAGTCTGTAAAGTTCATCATCCTACGCTGGCTTTCTGGTTTCCTCATTCTAGGTACACAAGCATTAACTGGTCAATTAGAATCGTAAAGTTCAGCAGTGTTAAAGATCAGCTTTTAAGCCACTACTTGCACATCTAATATTTATTTAAGCTTATTTGAAGTACTGAAAAAAATATATATTAAGCATTATTATTTAAATTAATATAATTAATATTATTTAAATCTATTACATTTACATAATTCAGATTATATAGTGCAGAGTTTTCATTTAGGGTTTCTCTGAAATGCATGAATCACTGAAAAGTCAGGGTGCAGTGCAAATGCTGAATTACTGGTATTCCTGTGTATATGCGTTTGTGTGAGTGTGTGTGTGTGTGTACCGTATGTGGGTTGACCTGTCAAGAATGCAGTAATGTCAGAAGCAGTATATTAATGCTATTGTGATGCAGTAAGACAGTCTGTTGATGCATTTGCTTAGAGAAAGAGAGAGGGGGAACTTCCTCAGTGCCATCATCATCATCTCTCTCTTTTTCTCTCACAGACAGGCTCCTTTTCGCTGTCTCCTCTTCTCCTCACTACACCAGACTTTCCCTCCTCTTCTCTTCTTTTCCATACTGTACTGCCTTTTCACTTTGGTATTTTCTCACCTGCAAATGCTTCCCCTACTCCCTCCTCATCACCACCAAAACAGTAATGTGACAGGCATTATGTCATATATTCACAAAAAAGTTGACTTTCCATAATTACCATGGGGAAGATGTCACAAATAAACATATGCATACATAAATATGTTGACACCCCTGCTGATGAGGAGTGACGTTTGTTTGTAGCACCACCCTATAAAGCAGTCAGCCAGAGAGTTAACTATCCAAAGAAGCAGTTAATTTGTTGAGCAGTAAGTCAGCTTGCCAGGTTTAGTAACAGTCAGTCAGCCACTTTACAAGTTAAACAAACAGCCATCAAGTTAAATTCCCACTAAACTCCAGAAACTGAACAGGTAGTGTCAGCAGTCAACCTAAGTTGCATGTCTTTGGACTGTGGGAGGAAGCCGAAGTACCCAGAGAAAACCCACACAGACACAGTGAGAACATACAGACCCCGCACAGAAAGGCACCTGTCCAGGGTGTACCCTGCCTTTCACCCAGTGATAGCTGGGATTGGCTCCAGCCCCTCTGCAACCCTCTCCAAGATAAGCAGTATGGAAAATGGATAGATGGATGGTTCAAAAAGTTTTTCCAATTTTGAAGAAAAGATGGTTTCTTGTAGATAAAAGATGGAAGTCCACAAATCTGGACAGTGGTTCTGTTACACTACTCTACATTTTGCCTGCTGTGACAACCTGTTTTAATCAGAATGTAACTGACACTACATGTTTTTCTTAGCCAGCTAACCAATCCACCAGTCACATAAGAAATTTGCTACATAGAAATCAGCCATGCAGTAGCCAGTCAGCCAGCAGGCCCAAACATAATCCTGCCATCCAGTCATCATCCCTGTTGCCTGCCCATTAAAGTGGGTCAGGATTAATAAGACTCATGCCGCTTCTGTTTAGAGGCTCAGCCCCTGAAGCTGGCTCCCTGTGACAGGACCTACGTTACATAAGAAAGAAGAGGAGACTGTGGAGCCAGTGAGGCATCTCTGATGAATTTGTTTGGTTTATCTGTGGTTTAAGCTGCCTCTGCAGTTTAGGCTGTTCACCAGCATGCAGAGGGTGCACAAAGA
>NW_018127922.1:1500108-1534988 GCF_001952655.1 Monopterus albus | reverse complement strand
GATTAGTTATTGCAGCACTGTGTGTGTGGGAGGCCATCTAAAAACAGCTGGTTGAACAAATAGGAAAAATAATACACATGAATTTCCACCAGCAGCACCTTTAATAGCCCATATAAGCAACTTGTATGCTTTACAGAATTGAAGTTATTACACAATGTGAACCGTTGCTGTTGCTATTGTTTGGACAACAACAACTAAAGGTTTAATATAAAATGGAATGTGAGGAAAACAAGGTGTGACTGCTTGGATGGGCAGTGAGAAAAAAAAGAAATAAACATGGAAAGGCAGAAAAACTATAATAATACATCCAAAAAGAGAGAAGATGTTTTTCTTTGGTATGGATTTTAAAATGAGACTGTGTAAAGTGACAGCAAAAGGTCAAGACCTGTGATGGAAAATCAAATTCGTCTTAAATATAGCTCCTCTGTGCTGTGATGATGTTGCCTGTGCAGCTGTGGCAGAGCCTAAGGCCTCTTCACCTCCCTGAACTCTGTCAGTGGTCCTGGAAACTCTTCCCTCTGCTTCATAATCTTTCCCACACACTTTTATTTGGACACATTTAGATACTTAGACTTACAGAGATACATCATTTTGCTCTGGAACATTCAGGATCCATGATGTATTTCCTTTAAAAGACATTTAACAACAATAAATGTCTGTTGTGTTGTGTTTGTGAGTTTATTTGTCAGGGAAAATGCTCACTGATTAGCAGAGAGGGAGAGAGAAAACTGTAAAAGAGACAGTTTGCTGAGGAAGTTAATTTCCATTGAACAATATGTCCTAATAAACACATACAGTACAGTGGGAGCACAATAACACACTCAAACAAACAACACAAACAATATCACATAACTCAAGAAAATGCATAGTATAGTTTATTACAATGCACTGATGATATAGAACAATGAATATTTAAAATAATAGACTATATAATTTATTTAAAAAAGAAAAGCTGTACATGTAAAGTGTATAGTATACTCCTGTGCATGCACAGTTGTATACGGTAAATACAAGCTCAGTAAAAAACAGGTTGTAATTTAAAAAAAAAGCCACAGTCAGGAATTAGACTTGACATGCTGCTGAGTAAGTAATAGAAGTAGTATAGTACTCATAGTTAATTCAATAAAATGTTGTCAAGTGACAAATGGATTTCAGCAGTATACTCCCCAACAAGGACAAATATTTATAGAATGAACTAGTAAACAATACATCCCACCAAGTAATTTCACACATTAATTCCTCTGCTCAGGCTGAAGTTGTGTAAATCAATGAGACCACATGCTGCAGATTTTAGGCAGAACATAAAAACTCACAGCTTTCTATTGCCCATACTTGCTTATCACAACAGATACCACGGGGCTGATACCGGTGCTCAGCACTGGCACTAATTGTGCATCA
This sequence comes from Monopterus albus, assembly GCF_001952655.1. Classification (NCBI taxonomy): domain Eukaryota; kingdom Metazoa; phylum Chordata; class Actinopteri; order Synbranchiformes; family Synbranchidae; genus Monopterus; species Monopterus albus. Next base: position 1,533,590 of record NW_018127922.1, on the reverse strand, counting down.
TACTTTATCTTCATTACTCTTTGTCTCTGTGTTTGTAAATAATTTACTTGCCTCTTCCATCTACGCCCTGTATTAAGTGGCATTCTATATTTAAAAAAAAACGCACTGAAACACGGGATTCACAGTGTGTGAAAGTAGCACACTGATTTTCTTAAAACAAACCATCTTTCCCATATGGTCTCTGAAAGTTTTACTGACACTTATTTCCAAGAACATGCCAATCTCTGGCACACCTACAACACCTAACACATAATGGATTCAGTTTCACTTTACAAAATGGTTGTCCTCAACCGTATACAACATGAAGCCCACTGTTTCTCGCAAACAACATACACACAGAGGCTCGTTTGCATGTGGAAAAGGTTTTTGATATAATCTACAACTAAAGCTTCTCTACTCCAAAAGAGCTTCCTCTGGCTATAATGCTCTTCAGTGTTTGTCAGTCTTCCAAACAGGAGAAACATTTCAAAATCCTGTGTGATGTACAATCTAAACAGTAATAACTTAATATGAAATTCAGCTGTTGTTTTATTGCCAGAACACTTGGTTTGTGATTAGTTGTAAATCCTTCCTTTAAAACATCAGTAAACATTGGAGATCATTAAGTGTCACACCACAAAAAGAGAGAACGGTACTATAGAGTTCAAATGTTTAATCCCAGTTTAGAATTGAGAATCAGCACAGAGAGTGATCACCAGCACTGAAGGCTGTCTGCTAAGTGTAAGCCAGATGAGCAAATCAGTTTTTTTTTGCATGGCATTATACAAATGTTGCCATACTGTATAACCCTCAATACTGACTGGAGGCTAATATAGTGAACTAAAAGCTTCTGTGGGTGTTCAATGATTTGAAGAACAGGCTACAGTATTCTCTCTTCTAGTCATACAATTTGTTGGAAATGCAGTGTTGGAAACCTAAGCTGCCCCTGTGAGATCAGTCTCACAAAACCCTGTTGTTCACACACACACCATTTAAGTATCACATTCAAAACCAGGTGGGCAGTATCTCTCATGGGGCTAAGGGAGTCAGAGAAAACCAGAGACAGGGTGAAATAACAAAATGAAGGCCTGCGACCTTATCTAGCTACAAAGACATAATGAGCTGCTTTCCTACATCTAGCTTTCCCTGCAGAGGCATATGCATTAGTACAAACACAGAGGGCTCACATACACATGTTTAAGGATGAATATAAGGATAATATAAAGATAACATAAGGATAAATTTGATGTCACAATTATTTATACCATTTAATCTGTCAAGGATCACTGAGGGGCTGGAGCCAATCCCAGCTGACACTGCACAAGAGGCAGGGTACATCCTGGACTGGTCACCAGTCTGTCACATACTGCAGAAACAGACAACCATTCACACTTACATTTGCACCTACAGGCAATCTTAGTGTCAGCAGTCAACCTAACCTGCACGTCTTTGAACTCTGGGACAAAAGAAAACCTCAGTATGCATGGGGAAGAAATGCAAACACCACACAGAAGGGCTCTGGTCGGCCAGCAGCTTCAAACCTGGAAACGTCTTGCTATGTGGTGGCAGTGCTCACCACTTCACCACCATGCCACCCCATTTCACACACATATAAACTCCCTCCAAAAATATAACTAAACAGTTTTTATAGAACACTAAAAGAGATTGTGTTTGTGTAGAAGCATATCTCAGAGTGGCAAAGTGAAAAATCTCTGCTGCACTACTACGTTGAAAACCCAGTGGACTGTTTCCCATGAATGGTTTTGATGTGTATTGGTAAATGACTGGCAGGGTGAAAGCTGTTGAACAAAACAAGTTTCTGTTCATGTTTGATACAGGAGGGCATGTAGAAACAGAAAACATGAAGTGCTAAAACTGACATAAAAATAACTCACTTGGACATCTATCGGATTTCTTTTCTACCCACTTAAAAAACAATGCCAGCCATATAACAAGGGATACAAATCAATTTTTGTTGAAACACAATTCAAAACCTTCATTCAGATAAAGCCAACGCAACTGTGCAAAGCAGGTCCAGAGATTACTGGTTGTCCTTCAAAGAAGAAAATGGAAGGTAAAAGAGAAATACCATAAAATTGCTCTTAACATTAACTAGTGTGTATTCCACGCTGTCAGGCTTTCTTTTGAGTGTGTACTCTGTTCCCAGCAACACCCTCTCTTCCAACAAATAAATGTTCACACACATCTCTGTCAGAATAGAAAGGCTCTGTGCTACTAAGGATAGCAGAGAGTCTCTGATGGCCAGTCACTTTAGGGGACCAGTCAGCTAATCTGATTACACCCTGGTACATCTGCTTTTGTGCATGAAGAGCTGTGGCGGAACCCTGTGTGCATGTAGCATTGACCTTGGAATCTCCCTGTGCTGGCAATCAGGATGCGACTCCACAAATAACTAGTGCCTAACATTGATTACCGCTAGCGCACAGTGCAAAGTAGAAAACGACAGGGACAGAGATATTGGCTGCACAGTTAACAGTTACACTATCTTTCTGTGAATTTCTCTCTCTCTGGCCATGTGCTTTGCTGCACTTTCCATTACTCACAGGCATACCAAATACAGTACTGGTTGGTCAGTCAGTTGGACACTATCAAGCTATCATAAGGTTACCTCTCAGCTCTGTCATAAGGTATTTAACAGTCAGGCTTTGACCTGTGAATTTGAACAAGAGGCTTGTGAGGTCTAGTAAGCCTTTTTTCTTGTCTTGGCTTAAGCAGTAAAAATGGGAGGGTAACGGCATCAGGTCCATATGTATATAAACCCTTTGTAGTTCAGCTAATCTCATCAGTGTCCCAGATCTCACCCTAATAGCTCACCCCTGTGGCCATGTGAGGTCAGATTGAGTAATTGGGAAGCAACCAACCAAACGTTTATTGTGTCCTCTTAACTTGATTTATTATGTCTTACAACTACTAATCCTTAGATTTATAGCTAAACTCCTGCTGGGAATCATTCCAAGGTCCCCTGCAATGGTTACAGAGGCATCCTCTCTAAATCTGGGAAAGCAAGCATGGTAGTAATGGAAAGTGACACGTGCTAGCCAGCACTCTTCTTCACTAGAGGGCATTTCAAAGCTGCGGCTGTAGGAGTAGGCACCCAGATGAAAGTCTAATTATGTCTACATGTACACAAAAAGCAGCATGACAACCAGCGTACTAGAGCCTTCTCTGTGTTCTGTGGACCTGTGGTACAGCAACAGCAGAGGGTCTGCTAGAAGAAGGAAGGACACTAAGGTCAGAGATCTCTGGTCACTGATGTCTGCTCAGATTTCCACACATCTATTTCAAAATACAAAGTGATGAGTTATGCAAAGACATGTACTGTATCTGATGTACACAGTTTACCACATTGGGTTATTTATAGGGTTTGACAGATTGATTACCAGAGTATCAATATTACTAATAAAAAGTTTTGTTCTGGGTAGTGATAATAGAATCAATAGGATCAATAGCAAAAACACCCCCATCACACCAAGCATTTACAGAGACTTTAATCCTTTAAACAAAGCAGGAGCCAATCAGAAACCACTGGAAAGGTACAGTATGACAGTTGATATCTGACAGTGACAAGTCAAATGAAAAAGTATGAAGTAAGTAGTTAGCTCTGAGCCTCAAGTTGTTAGATAAGGCTTTATAATGGTTTTCAGCCTTTAAGATCTACATAAAGCTGTTCTGTGTATCAGTTTTGCTTTACAGTTTAAGACAGCTTGAAAGGAGCTGTATTCCACAACTAGGGAAAATTATTACTGTGCAAGAATGAGTACTGCTTTGACAATGTTTAAAAGGGAGGGGCTTTATATAGCCGAGTGGATGGAGGGATGGGGAGAGATGAGACACAAGAGAGGAAAAAACTCAGTGGAGACAGAAACATAAGACAAAGTTAAAAAGTGCAAATTACTTGAGATTTAAAGAAAAAGAGCAATGAGGAAAAGGGACAAACTGGGGTCTGATAAAAATTAGATCTAGATGCAAAAAGTCAGATGAGATCACTTCAGATAAGAAATTCCAAATGTTGTTTTCACATCTATAAATCAAAGTGGTCTTTTTTTTTTTTAGCTCAAACAAATTCATTCCATATCAGTCACTTTTGTTAATCAATTCTAAAGTAGCTCTCCCTCTCTCTTACATAATAGTTCATTAGTTGTTTTTGCAGTAAAAAAGTATCAACATTAATCTCAGCCTGGTATAACTTTTGTGGTATCACCCACATCTATTGAGAGAGTTAGGCACATTGAACCAATGATAAACAAATACATTAACATGAATGACTATAGGAGAAAACAGTGCATTCATTTGAAACCTCAGCAGAACACAGGGGGGAGCAGAGGTAAAGTAAACATTTTAATAGGAACACAAGAGATTTCAAAAGATGGATTGAAGAAACTGACATGGAAAAAGTCCCAATAACTATTGAAAGCTATTTTTCCAGTTCTCTTAACCAGGAACTCAGAGAGACGAGGCGGTCCACTTGGATACAAAAAACCGTGCTGGTTTATTCAAAGGTTCACAGGCAAAATTAACATTACACGTCCAGGTAACTTCCACCTCCAATACTGCGCGCAGGCAGATGAAGAATGAAAGACCCCGAACCCAACAGGCCTGTACATTATATCTGGTTTGGGCTAACCCCATTCTACACAGCGATGGCGTCACCTGATATGCCAGCTTTACAGCTGACCGTAGCAGTAGTCAAAACATGGAGAGAATCAATGTGTGTGAGTGTTGATTAAGTGGTGTGTATCTAAGAACATACAGGACATTCAGGGACATGTCATGACATTAAGCCTAGGACGATATTATGATTAAGATTATGGCTAAACATATCATAATAATAACAATAATCCTCCTGCCTGCTGACAATCAAACTTTTTCTATCTAGTTATCCTTGACCACATACACCCTGCTAAAATCTCATGACAATGACTAAGCGTTTAAACTAGACATCCTGTCTCCACTAAACATTTCTAATACAACAAGTATCTAACCAATTTCTATCTGACTAAAAAATACCTAACACTATGAAAAAGGTACAAAGGAAGGCAAATGCTATTGAATTATCCTTTCCAAAACAAGACATTTTCAAAGGGATGTGAATCTCAGAGGCAGAATGGAGAAACCAGACATTTTCAAAGGGATGTGAATCTCAGTAGAGGCAGAATGGAGAAACCGGTTGTCTCCCCTTGCATGTTGGAAGATAGTTGAGAAAAGACAGAGAGATGGTTTAAGTTGTGTAATGTTTTACCCCCACGTCCTGCATCTTGATTTGTCCTTATGCTAAACCTAACCACTACCCTGAGGCAAACACCACGTGACCATCCCTTTAATAGAATGTGTATTGACTGTCCCTACAATAAATTTGCGTTACAGTTTCATATTCTTTTCTGGCTGTACGGCAGCTTTATACTTTGGTGAAGAGACTCTTGGGGCACTGCCATGGCCTGCCAGTGCACACGGCTAAACTACTCTGGCAGCCTTGCTAGCTTTTCACTTGCACTATAAGATGTGAACAAGGCAACTAGAAATATATACACACTTCACATTTTCATTATCATGTTGCACCTGCAGCTTTCCCCCTTCTTCCCAACACCGCCTGCATCTCTCCACTTGCTTAGCATCAGGGCTCACCTCATAATGTCACCTTCTTGTGACGTACAGTAAATCATCTCACCTGTGTGTCCCCATATCGGTGTGTCCTCATTGTGCAGCGCTACTTGTTCAGGTAGACACAGCAGTCGACGTCTACATTACTGCACCCCAGAGTTTCTCAAAATGTGCTTATATTTGTTGTATTTGTGGAGCTCTGACTGTATCTTGAAAAAGATGCAAAAGCATGTGATCCTCTAAATGGCATGACAAACTGTCACTGCATCACTCCACACCACTCTTAAATTTTTCAAACCCCATTAGTGCATTTGCTCCAAAAACTAAGAATTCCTGCAGTAAAGTCTCAGTTACAGGCATATAGTTAATGGTCTGGAATGTAGTCTATTGGAAAGCAGAGAAAACTGTAAGATGCTGCATTAGAAATCATGTAACAAGTTTCAGATGATAGTGTCATAAACCTAATAATATTCATGCAATGTATAAGAATATTAGTGTGTTGCCATGGAGTCCTAGTTGAAAAAGCATTGCCATATAAACTATCATCTAACCAACTTCATCAAGAATATCATGCACTCTCTTTATTCTTACAAGCTGAGTCAGTCTGAGTGGATTCATCTCAGTCTGACTCCTGTCACTCAGTCCATCACAGTGATTTCACAAAGCCAACCTGCATTCTGTGTTTGGTTCCCCTTGTTTTATGATTCATAACTCTGGTGAAACACATTAGTTCACAGGTCACTGCCATTTTTAGTACACAGAGACATCTCTATTTGATTTGTATTCTGAATCTATAGAATCACTATCTTAGAAGCTCTTAATACAGTAGGTAATGTGCAGCCACACACTGTACTCCTCTGAGGCGAATCGTAATGATCCTAGAAAAGTTTTTAAAAAATCCACAAAAAAACATGGGAATTCAAGTAGAGAATGGAAGCTCATAATGACACTTCACATAAATGTATCAGCACATAAGCTCTCTGACACAAAGCAATTCCTATATTATATATAATACTGCATATTGTGACCTTCCATCCCAGTTCACCTCTCCATGAGTTGCAGGTAGCAACATTGAAATGTATTATAATTAGCCTTTCATGGGCCTTAAACAATGTTTTTTTAAGTAGGACTCTGTATAATGAGATTTTCCTCTTGACTATTTTTCACATTTTCCATTGTTCCAAATGGGCTCCTGCTGCTCCTCCGCAGTTCTGAGCTGACAGCTGATCCTATTAACTCCTTGAACCGTATGACCATAAATATCACCACGCACACACGGAAACTAAATACTATATCATCAGTCAGTCTATAATGCAAGTATTTTTGCATTGTGCTTTAGCCTTAAGTCAGTCCACACACATATGGAACCGATGATATATGGCTACAACAGATTCAGTACTGTATGTACACCCATACAGCATGTCCATGCTTCACTGGATTTAACCGCCTGCAAGGACAAGCACACATTGGCTAGTGTTCTTTAGAGGACATTTTAATCAGCATTAATTAAATGGATGCTTACCTTAGCTTTAACCAATGATGAAAGTCGAGTTTTGTTCTTGATGGTGCTAATTATTTCTGCTGAAAGCATCTGCAGTAAAACCTAACTGAGGGCCCCAATTTTAAAGTTTAACATTTACAGGCTGCAACTTAAGAAAACACAAATGAAAACAATATCAACACATATATCATATATTTATGTAAAACAGAAATATTTAAAACGCATTCATCATTGTGACAACACAGGCAACAAATAGAAATGTGCTTCTGCAAATATAGAACTATTTTTCTTGTCTAGTCCACTGGGCCTTAGGGTGCAATGCACTGTTCTTTAGACAACTCATTTGTTGTCAAGATATATACAAGCTCTCATTAACATACACATACACCAATCTGCCATAATATTAGGACCACGGACAGATGAAGTGAGTAACACTGACTATCTCACTACAGTGGCACCTGTCAGTATGTGGAATATATTAGGCACCAAGTGAACATTCAGTTGATGTGCTGGAAGCAGGAACAACGGGCAGCATAAGGATCTGAGTGACTTTGACAAAGTCCAAACTGTGATGGCTCACAACTGCGCAGAGCATCTCCCAGACTGCAGGGCCTGTTGGGTGTTCCCAGTCTGCAGTGGGTAGTACCTAGCAACAGTGGTCTAAGGAAGGACACACAGTGAACCAGAGACAGGGCCATGGATGCCCAAAGCTCACTGATAATGAGGTCGACGTCCTGTAGATTAAACTTTCAAATTTCATTCATCCTTTTCAAATGATTTCATTTTGTTTGAATCTCTGTTAGAATGGTTGAAAATGAAAAATACTGTACATTGGACTTTATGAAGAGAAACACTCAGTGTCTGAAGTGATGACATCGCACCTGGAGTCGGGAGGCTGTTGAATTTGTCTAAACAATTAGCTTTAACTTGTCCCCATGACTACAGTTTCCACTCCGTTTACATACATTTTTCACTGAATGGTGGACACATTCGTGCTCTTCCTGACAGTAGAACTATGGAAGCAAATAGATTCACAGAAGACACATAGTGAGCTGCAGAGTGAGACGTGTGCCAACCGACTGCTGCATCGACTGCTGCGTACACACCGTCAGGCAGGTGGTCATAATGTTATGGCTGAATGGTGTAAATGCCCAGAATTATTGGTACAACTTTCCATGTATACCCTTCAGTGAAGGTCACCAATCAACACCTTTATATTAGAGGAGATTAGAACAAAAAAGTATTTATTGTTTTTGCTAATGGAAAGTTTAGTTTTACTTCTTGCTCATGCATTTATATTTCATATATTTCTGAAGAACCTTCTTTATCTCTTGTGTGTGTATATGTACATGTCAGAGTGTGTGCCGGTGTGTGCATGATTTGTCTGTGAGGAGCAGAGCAAATGCTCATTCATCTTCCATGTTAGCTGCTGAGATAAAATGAATCTAACCATGGCTACACCGTAGGGACAACAGATAGGTTCAAAGGTTGAACCTCAAAGATGCACAGAACTCTCAGCGGCGACGCATGCAGCAGTCTGCTGTCTTACAGCAGATTACTGCTACTGGCAGTAATTCAAACATGACTTATATATAAGCTGTGCTTCCTCACACAGCACTTTTACCATATCCTTCAGGTTTTGGTAATAAACATGCACATCCACTTGTGCATTCCGCATGGATAGATCTTTTAGAAGGATAGGCTTAACTCAGTCAATATGAAAGTGAAATACCATGAATCAAGTCTAGGATCAATGCATTTCCTCTATGCGCGATCTATTGCCCCTCTTCAGCCAATTAAATCACATGCACTGTAGATGCTTTCCCACCTCTCCTATAAGTCCCAGGTATTGAGCACCCATAGGTTGACATATTGACAGACAGGCACGCATAGCGAAGTCGATACTGAACCAGTGGTGCAGGCTAGCAATGTAGCTTTACAGCAAGATGTTTATCTCATCATTAGTACACATTCTGTACAATCCTCTTCAACACTTAACATAGCATTTCCTACAGTACAGACAAACCAAACAGCTTTGAGAGAGATGTCATGTGCTTTCCCATGTGTTTGTAATTGGGCTGTAACATGTTCAGAAACAGTTTACCTGCAGGTCCTGCAGCTGGCACAGCAGAGTAAACCCCCCAAGCCAGCCAATCAAACCCCCACCACCACTTCTCATGCCACAGTGTTGCTCAACAGATGGAGCTGTCATTTTGAGAATTACATTTCAGGGCTTGCCAACACAACAATTTTCTGGGACACAAAGAAACATCACCAGAGGCCATAAAACACATAGGTGCATTCTCATGGGAGATATTGTTGAATAACAATTAAGCAGTTATTGTTTCTAGAGGGGCTCAGATTTGGCTGATGGCTACAAAATACTGACCAAAAACAGAACCGATTAAATGGATATCGCCATGAAGAAATGAGGCTGGTAGCTGTTATCTAGGACAGTAACATGTGCTGCAGTGCTTGTCAAATAGCCATCCAGTTTCCTGCATATTAATCAGGCCTGGGCGACTAGGCAGCATCATAAGATTGGTATTAAAATGTATCAGATGGTTTCTGTAAAATTTCCTCAGACTTGTGCTTGAACAGAGAATGAGTCGAAGAATTTGAGAATGTCATTATTTGCAGAGGATTAATTCTAAAGTTTGGCAAGTTTTATATAGATTCACATACACAGAGACGAGATGAAGAAATCTACCAGAGAACAACAGTGGTTTGGGTGCCATTCATGTTTCTTTCTTTTTTATTTTTTATGTATCATGAAGTTATTAAGAAACTCTGGAGACAGCTCCATTTATTCAGTCTTTGTGTTGTTACATAGCAGCCATCCAGGTCTCTTGACTACATAAACTAAGGAGCAAAATAAGTTTTCACATTGGACCTATTTGGATTAACATACAGTATATGGTTTGATAACAGAGCATCTTTATGGTGGGCCAGGTTTGGGTCATCAGAAACTGTAAATAATTAACAATTGTGTTATTATATTTATAGATCATATGTGAATCCAATTAAAAAAAAAATCACTTTTCATTTTGTACATTTAAAGATTATGTACATACGTGATAACCCTCCCCCCTTTAGGCTTTGTGTTGTTTTCAATGACACATCTTAGGTGTCAGAAGCCACTGTAGATGATAAATAGATGAAGAGTATAGACTTCAAGCTGCAATTCAGCTCATGAAAGGCTAAAAGGGAACGATTCCAATGAGCCACACACTTTTTTTTTACTTAACACAATGCTCTGAACTGTGTGCAAAGAATACAACCTGTATATGGAGTTCAATTTTGTTCATTAAATCTAAGACACAGTCTACACACACAGACACAAACACAGAGTGAGTCTCAAAAGTGCAGACTAACCATTAGTTTTCTTCAGGTCCTTAATAAATTTGATAGATTCCCTGAGAGGCAAACACAGAACATATGAATTACCCTTAAAATAGAACCCCTGCTTACAGTGTCTTCAATTTTTATGCTTGGTCTGTAAGAATAATGAACAGGTTGTGAGCAGATGCTGTTGTTGGCTTTACAGAAAACACACTGGAATGAATTGCGGTGATGTTTTACAAAAGCAACAAATCAAATCAAATTTTATTTGTATAGTGCCAAATCACAACAAAAGTCATCTCAGGACACTTTACAAAATAAGGTCTACACCTTACTGTTATCAATATTATTACATAGGGAAAACCCAACAAATCCCCCTTGAGCAAGCACTTGGCGACAGTGGGGAGGAAAAACTCACCATTTGTGTGTCAAAGAAACATTTCTCATCCTCAGAGGAGTGCAATTTCTTTTTGGTGACTTTAGACAGTGTCATAAAGGCAAGTGGATTCGGTTCTATGCCAAAGATATCAGTGATTGAAAACCTGGAAAGCTTAAAGAGTAGAATGATGATTCGAAAAGGATAGCGTCTCTGGAGATCTCAGATCAAATTTTTTATAGCATGACTTAATAGCACTAATGGCATCTTGATAAGCTGAGTCTTAATTTTTCATGTTCAGCTCATGAACAAAGTTAATTTAAAGATAGTGTAACAGTTTTAGTCTTGTCTTGTTAGACATCTCAATAACTTCACAAGCCTTTGAACTTAAACACCTTGTTTAAAGCTAAAATCAGCAAGTGATGCCAGTCAATGAAAGTAGCGTTCTAAGGAAACTCTATGGTTTTAGTGGGTTTCCTGTGACTACTTGGCAGTAAAGTATATGACCTGTGGTTTCATTCACAGCATGTGATAAAAATAAAAAATAATAGGAAAAAAAAAGCGAAATGCCTCTTTAATGAGCAGTTTTGCTATAGGGAGATATACAGTAGTATTTATAGATAAAAGAATGTGTGACCTATTTAAATCCCTCCAGTATCTAAAGCAGACAATAGTACTGCACTTTACCTGTTGCAATATTTGAAAGAAATCATGTAACAGTCCTTATACTGTTCAATTTAATGAAATATATTTTAAATTAGATGAAAAGTCAACCAATTTCAATGCATATAAACCTGGGACACCATCTTTCAGTGAGAAATGGGTCATTGCCACCTGCTGACATGACATGCAGCAGTTATGCTTTTCTTTTCAGTCAAGCTCAAGAGAAGCAGATATAACATTTCAGTTGCTATCCAGTGCATAGGCTAATGATAAAAATGGTTCCTTCATGCCACTAAAGAGAAAGACATGTTTAGTTTCATTTATTTTTAGTTGATTACATGTGTTTTGTTTCTCCTGGCAAGAAGTATTCAGGTTCTGGTGTCTGCTCTGTAAAAGACTCATTTCCTATATTTATTATAGATGTATTAAAATTGTATTATAAAAATCATTATAATGCATTATACTCAACATTTTCCAAACAGTACCGTACTGTACAGACTGTACTGCTCAAAAATAATGAGCAACCTGACAGAAGAAACTTGATCTCTTCCATCCACTCCGATTTGTAATTAGAAAACAAGTTATTTTAGCGACTAGGTATTTATCATTTTTACAGCATAAAGCATAATTACATTTGCACCACATTTGTGTGTGTGTGTGTGTGTGGATAGGCAGAGAGCAAAGAGAAAATGAAGGACAGGGTGAGGAGTGGAGAGGAGGAACATAGAAGCCTGAGGCATCATACAGTCCCATTGGTTACTAATTTTCATACCTATTCACAATCTGGAACACCTAAGAAACTGACTGAAGGGATGTTACACTTGACAACTAAGTCTAATCTTTATTATCCTAATTCTTGTGTTACAGAGCAAGAAGTTTACTTTAATAAACTGTTAACAGTATAGGCTTAATGCCAATGTCCAAATTCTAAATATCATGATTCTGTTTGTAGTTCTCTCACTTATGCCTTAGGTTCTGTGCAAGCAACAAACACAAGCTGTGTATTTATTTAGAGAAGGTTTTAACAGAACTCAGTGTGGGTTTTAGTTTTAATTGGACATAAAAATATTGCCACAGTTGGTGGACTAATATGTTTCACAGTAAAAATGATTTTAAAAGCCCATTGTACTTTATTAGCTCCCATCTCATGACATCACTAAAAGAGAACAACATCTCAGAGATTTTTGATGATAAAATCATAACAAGGAAACTTTGTCAGGGTGGCCAGTAAAGCTAACAACAATGTTAATGGCGGACTCTATTATAATGCCAGACGACAATGAGTGGCTACTTCCCTCTAAACAACTCACAGGAGGAACAGATAATACAGTAGTCCACATATACTATACACTCCAATTAAAATAACAGTCCAAGTTCAATGCAGGCAAACACTAACAGCCAAGGAATCCACAAACGAGAGGTCAGAGAGAAAGGTCTGAAGGTCGATACACAGAAAATATACGGTAACAGGAGGGCAAGGCAGAAATCGGTGGTCAGGACTGTCCAGGGTCAGAATCAGGAATCACAGGTATCACGAGTAAATGCTGGAAAGTCTGCACATAAGTCAAGAACATTCTGGCAGCTTTCTGGTGGGGGGGGGAAGTTGCTCTAAAGGGGTGAAACCAGGTGTAAACAATGAGTGATAATTAGTGTAAAGAGTCCATATGCGGGGTGAGACAGAAACAGGAAATGATAACAAAATAAAATCATGATGCCGGAAGCCAGCGGGACAGAACCATGACAAACTTATGCTCATGCGTGATGTGCTAATTACTCAATGTGAAGTTCGAAATAAGCCTAATAACATTTCCAACCTTGGGATACCAGTCCTCTACCCTCTCAGGGATCTCCACTGCCAGTGTCAATAAAACTATTTCATAAGGCAGCAATAGAAGGTAATCTAATTCAGCTGAATCTTTACTAGATAATCTCCTCTCAAACCTCATGTGCTGTGGGAATTGAATCAAGCACAGCAAAAGCACTGCTAAACTAACTCCCTCCTCACAGTCTTAATCACTTCCACTTATACAAAGCTTTACTATGCACAGAGCCTGTAGTTGCTCTGTGGAGCAAGGATTAAAGAAATTACAAAGCTGTTGAGACATTTAGTGATGTTTTTTCTGGATATTTGTAGGCCTTAGCTGCAAAACTGATGTATTATCTATAGGTTGGGGTTGGCCAGTTAGTGCAGGAAACAGTGTTTCAATGTGGATTTCTGAAAGTCAGACAAAAACCATCAGTTTGATTTTACACTTTAAACATTCCTTCTTAAATGAGGATGACACAGCTTCTTTGGACTAACAAAAAGGCTTTTAATAAACAGTATTATCAGAATCAGAATATCAGAATCAGTTTTATTGGCCAAGGGTGTTGGACACACAATTAATTTAATTCTACTGCTGAGAATGGTGGGGGAGGGGGGACGCCTCCTGATGCCCACTGTCATCGCCACTGCTTTGAGCGTGTTGTGCCTTACTTCGTATAAACTCTTTTTATCTATCCCCTTATTATGTATTTTATTCTCTGGTGGTCTTTCTTCCTCTGCTTGTGTTACTCTATATGAGAAGATGAAGCTATGTTTCCTTTAACTTTTAAAAACTGACATTTAAAGTGTCTATGGCTGCAAAAAAAAAAAAGCAGTCAAGCCTACAGTGACGAACCTCATTCTTGGAGGCTGAAAAAATGTGTCTAAAGGATAAAATCTACTGCTATCATTGTCCAGGACTGGTGAACAAAGTGGCCAGAAGAAGGAAGACTCTAATGGCACCTTGGTACAGTAGATGTCATGGTGAGAACAGAAAAGAACATTCAGTAATAGACTTTTACATTCGCTGTGTTTTGAGGCATGTTTCAGGAAGTCTTTTAGTCAGACTATATCTCTGGGACTGAACATGCTAAATTAATTCATGTTATGAAGCCTTTAAAGTAGTAAATCTGCTTTGTATTAGAGTTTCTGGGGTTGATTTTTTAGATGGGGGATGCTTGAGGGGCAGGAGTGACAATAAAAAAGCCTTTTATACCAGGAGGAAATTCTAGTTGACCCTGACCTGATTGTAAATTTCTGTGCAATGCTACACAGAAATTAATGGGCTAGTCTGCACTAATAGAGTTATGATTACAAAGTACAACTTTGATTGTCATTATGCTGTGTGGACACATGAAGTGACCTTAGGGAAAAGCTGAAGTTTTTAAACCACCTCTGTCTCTACCTCCATCCAGCTACAGGTACTGTATCTGCCTATTCACCTTGCAAAATACTGTATAATGAAAACAGAGAGAATCCACAGTCTGCCCCAGCTACACTAGAACTACTGGGTATCTGCATGTTGCTACTTGCACTGTCATGAAATTGTTTTTAGGTAGTATTTAATGTTTTATCTAATTTGCATTTAAATGTTTTATCTCTGCGTGCATTCTGTGTGCTTTTTAATTCCCATTGTCTATGAAAATATGCTCAATCACTGAGGTTTGCTGCATAACTCAAAGGCAAGAGCAATGCTCGGTGCCTGTCCATAAAGTATGATAGAAGGAGCGACAGTTAAAAAGCATCGTGTAGCATTTTAAACAGCGTGAAAAACAAACATCAGTAAACAAAAAGGCAAAGATTGCCGTGAATCCTAGCAATTATCTTGTCTGTCATTAATTTGCACTTCCTTTCATGCTTCCTTTCAACCTTTTTACTCTTCCGTTAATATGCACCTTTCTCAGTCTACTTATTTGCTTGTTTTTTTAAATTCCTTTTTCCAGTGCACACCTCATTTATCTTTCCCCTCTGTAGTGCTCAGCTGCTGAGTGATTTACATTTTCCTGATGACTGTGGCCACTCCTCGACCACATCAGCATGTTAAATTAGTCTTTCAGCTTCACCTACATGCACAGATATCAAAACAAACAAAAGAAACAAAAAGGGATGAGATGTGATTCTGGTTTCTGAGACAAATCTTTTGTTCTGATTAACATTCCAAACCTACTATTTATGCCTTTTATTTTCCTTTGTGCAAAATGGGCAATCTGCACTCATCATTATGTCTTTACTAAGATATGAGGAAGGCACAGCTGAGTGTTCTGATTGGAGTCTTGTCCAGCACATCTTTGTCACGTGTCACACTTTCTCTTGACAGTTCCCCATAAATTATACCTCACACACACACTGTGTGTTCATATACTGTACCTCTCACCATGGATAATGATACCACTAGTCACATACTGATTTCACTGACCCAGACATCTTTCATATCTACTGTCCACAGAGTCAGATACTGCATACCCTAGGGAAACCATTGTTGCTTTGTAATGATTGCCATTGTTTCAGTGCAAAGCACCAAATCAAAGGCTTGGGAGCTCCACTATATCTTGGGATTCAATGGTCTATTGCACAGGCGAAGCCAGAGTAAGTGGGTCAGTGCTAGCTCGGAGGGGAAAACCACAGCATGTGGAAATTCACATTCAGTGCCAGTGTTTAGAGCAAGTAGTGTGCGCCAAGGTAAGGCTGTGAAGGTTGGGGTGATGGATGAGCCTGTGCAAGTCTGACTTTCATGCAGGAGACCAGAATTTGTATCCTGTCGCAGCAGAGACGCTGTTAAACTTTCTGTGAATCTTGTTAAATAACCACAACTTTTCTCCAGCCTTAATCCTAATTTCAAGTGTTAGTGGCCTGACTGCAACCACAGCATAACAATGGTTTATTTGCTACTGTAAACCTTGATCTGAGAAAGGAATAAAACTCACTTTAAATCAAGTTTGACATAACGAATCTTCTGAATATCAGTGCAGGCTTTATTTTTAGTTTAGTTATTTTTAAAATATAATTTCTTGACTTCTCAAAACAAAAAGCAGCAACAAAAAGGGCAATCGGAGCTAAGTGGGTTCACAAAGTAGGACTTATCCTCATCCCATTCAGTCAAGATAATGTTTTATATTCCTATACTGTATATACAACAAGGCTGTTAAAAGTTGAGACTGATTGTGATCTATAAGTGCCCAATCTTTGTGAAATCGTTAAGCTGCAATGGGTGGTGGTTTTTGTTCATTAAGATGACTATAGCTATAGTCACCAAAAGAGGTAATGAGGTAATAAAGTAGCTGCTATGCAAATGCAGGGTAAATGTTTCACACATGACTTTGGCAAGCCACATTAGCTACACAAGACTAAAAGCTTGCAAATGTAGGCCAGTCCCTCTGCAGAGAATGAGTCTCTGAAACAGTAAATCATACAGTGGAAAGGTGCTCTGGCAGCAATGTAAAAAGCAGTCTTGTCTGTGAATCCAAGTACAAATCATAGTCCTCCATTAAGTTTTTCTTTTTTGTGTGTGAAGCTACAGCTTGTTCAGAAAACAGGGTCAGATTTACAGTTTTACATGGAAAGGTCTGCACCTCTGCAGGCATAAAAATAGTGTAAATGGTATTTACATGAGTCAACAGAAGGTTGGTGGGAAAAGAAACATGAGTGAGAGAAAAGAAAATGGAGCAATGAAAATGAACAGAAAATCAGAGCAAATAAAACAGGGAACAGGGCGTTATGGGTTGCCTTCATTAAATTTACACTTTCATTCAGTTTACAGTTGCACTTCACATTCAGTGAACTGTAAAGTTCCTACACTCTACTTTCTTTTGATAAGAGATTTAGAGCATGCAGTAGGATGCATTTAACCTAGTTTTGACATCAATACCATCTACACCACATGCTCCCCTCAGAGCTGCTGCACCTGCTGCTTCTGTCTCAACGCTCATTTTTATAACAAAGATGCTCAGTTTTGCTCTGTGTTTAGTTAATAATGTTTGCATTTTAAAAGAACATGCAAAAATAATTAAGCTAACATAGAGCATGTGATGTTTATCACAGAGTAAAGTATGTATGTAGCGTCTTCACCTATTCATATGAGAGTCATGTTCATCGCCTTGTGCAACAGTGTGAAGTAAGTGCTCATACACACATCAAAATTTCATGTTTAGTGGCCAACCCATGACACAAGGTCAAAGTGTTTCCATGGTGCAGGAGCCTTAATCATTGGGAATATGAAGATGCATCCCCACTGTAATATTTCTTCTTTCATCCTACTGACTGATAGATTGACAGGCCAATACTGAGGATGCTACTTTATATGTAGTATTCATTATTAATAATTTGTCCAAAGATGCAAAACTCTTGACAGCTGGTATAAGATACAAGGGCATCTCATCTTCAACAGATAAATTACATTAGAATCAGCCACAGCCTTTCAAACCATTAAACAAACAACCTAAAACTCTTTTAGCAAATGACACATAAAACAGAAATCAGAACATGATTTATTTTACTTAAGGCTTCCACCCTTTTCTTTAAAACGGTTACCTTGAAATAGTTACACAGATTTTGTTTGAAGTGAGAGATGAGGAAAAATACTCAACACTGTGTCAGTGACAGAAGAAACTGCATTTGAAAGAATGCAGATGTTTTCTAAAGACTGATTTCTTAATGAACTGTACATGGTACAAACACATTGGGTGCCTTTCTTTTTGTGATGTATTGATTTTTTTAATTTCTAATAACTCAATTAGGCATGACTGGCGGGATATGAAACTACAATTACCTCAACAGCAGGGCCTGACTGAGCATCTGGACTAGCAGGAGTTTTCGATGTTGGACAGGTGACCCCATGGGCCAGCAGTTAGTCAAGCAGCATTGACCCTGGTCAGGCTGCCCATTTAGCTTCTTACTGGAGCCAGCTGAATACAATGAGAAAAACCATACACTAGAATTGAAAAGACATCATGCAAGGTAAGCAAACAATAGTGATAAGTTCAATAGTAAGAAAGTCAGGCTTGAAGCTGTTATTGAGGAAAAGCAATTTTCTTTGGGTTTACCAAAGCGAGACTATGATATGAAGGCAGACGGATGAGTGGACGACATGCTTGACCTTGCCTAAAGGAATCAACAACAAACTGAGTGGAACATAAGAGAAAACGCTGTCCATGTTTTTTTAGAGTTACTAGTGTTTTGTTTGCTGCTAATTTCCAGCTTCACATTGTCATCGCACAATAAAGTAAAACTAAATTCTTAGAATGATACAACAAATATGTATCATTCCAAATGTGGTTTCAAGAGAGGATTTTAAATTTGCATTTAAAGCACACTAGCACAGTACACCTGCATAGAAAATAGGACAGTTTTTTAGAAAACAATGTAATCTTCTGAAACAACAGAACAGCTTGTGCACTGCATCTGGAAATTCTGCTTAAAGCAAAAAGGTAAGCTTAAATATGTCATTAATCTCAGGTCCAATCAGGTTCAGGCCAAGTTGCAGACCTAAACATTTTCATGCTAGGAAGTACTTAGCACTGAACTCTTCAAAGCCTATAGATTCTCTTCTTGTCTTTGATTCTCTGAGCTTTGAGGTGCTGACTGACTGTCTGCTTCGTCCTTCAAGTGCACTGCAGTACCCATGATTCCCTGCTGACTACTGTGAAATTGATAGCTGAAAATAATTTAATTGGAACTGATATTAACAGAATGACTGTGCAGACCCTTTAAATGATATGGCCGGTCATTTTCTATATTAATAGTATTTTCAGCAGTCTCCATATAGAGGCTCTACTGCCTCTGCTCACACTTAATGTCTGTCAGCTGTCAGTAATAGATTAGCTTGTTCGTCTGTGCAATGGATCTCCATTGTTGTTCAGAAACGATTAAAAATACATCAGGGAAGCACGACTGCACTGGGTGTTACTTTTTTTTATTTATTTCTGAAACCTCGGATCTA
The DNA here is from genome assembly GCF_001952655.1 of Monopterus albus. Lineage (NCBI taxonomy): Eukaryota > Metazoa > Chordata > Actinopteri > Synbranchiformes > Synbranchidae > Monopterus > Monopterus albus. The sequence goes on along the minus strand of NW_018127922.1, from coordinate 1,514,371 downwards.
TGTTGCCCAAAAGGCACTGAGCAGCCATAATTTCATGAAGTTAGCACGAAAGTGAACTGCGCGTGAGCAGGTTTGCTAATGAAGAAACGTCACCCAGTGCAGCGGTGCGTTTCACTGATGTGTTTGTAATTGTTTTTGAACAACAGTGGAGGTCTATGGCACAGACGAACAAGCTAATCCAGGACTGACACACTGACAGACATTAGACGCAATTCATTGTCAGTCTCGGTCTCTGTATGGGGATTGCTGAAAATGCTATTAATATAGAAAATGGCCAACCTTATCCTTTAATTAAAATAGGTGGTAATTGGGCCCCATAGGTGTACATAGGTGTAATTTTAAATGTTTTAAAAAAAATTTAATTCTTTAAATAAAAAAGAATTGTACTATACATACAATATGCCTGGAAGGAAAGATGTGAGGAGATAGGATCGGAGGAGATGAGAGAGGATGCAGAGCACACATGTTGGCTTTTAACATTAGCAGGAAGCCATGAAATGTAATTTAGCCAGAAAATGTGATAGAACTGACACATATTTCAAGGTTAGTTTCTGAAAAAGTTGGAACAAGAATAAAGATAATTTCCTTCATCTTCACTGAGTTGGGGGGTATAACAGAATCAGGGAACTACTCTTCCAGAAAGGCCCATGAACCTGTTTATTACCTTGACAGTTTGGGCTTGTGGTGCTGTTGGCATAATAACGTTAATGATAAAAATTTGTGAGCAAAAGAAGATGCCAACAAAAAGTGAATCATGCCCAGTTGCTCATGTCGTGCCACCTCTGTAAAATCAAATAACAACCAAGTTCTTAAACCTTTAGATGAAAACTACTGAAAAGGGCTTGGAGCATTAAAATGTTTTCTAAGAAGTGTCTGAACACCTGCTTGCACCATAAAATAAACAAACAGTGACAAGACAGATGTTGGTAGGTCAAATGTTTGCAGTGCATGATTTCTACAAACAATATGCAAAGGACAGATGGTAGTCTCTGTGCATGACACCCCTGGACTATTGGCTTACAAACACCTCCCAGCCAACCTGTTCACAGAGACAGATTGCATCTTGTCAGAGGGAGAGATCTTCTTTTCATGGAACCAGAACAATGTCCCTGCTATTACCTGGCAGTTCTTCAAAACAAGGTCTGGGGTACTCTCGGAACCTTAGGACTGAGTGTTTTACAGCTTTGTAATGTTGTCATCTAACCATAAAATGGCTATATTTCTTCCAGTTTTTCTTTTTTGTTCTTTAAAAGGACAAAAGAGTCAAATAGATGCTATCAAAGCGATCAGGGCCCCAGCCTCTCAGTGTTGAACAGAGGCACTTGAGTAGTTTTGGAAGTAGCTGCCAAAAAGGCCTCTGAGAATCTGCTGGCAGACACAGAGCTAAAGATGCAGCTCAGGGATATGTTCTTTAAACAGCATCCTCCGATAAAATGAATTCAATGAAAAGGTGCCATAAGATGAACAAAATCAGACCCGGGTCCCATGGGCATCAGGTGGGAAACAAAGCTGTTACACATATCACAGATATTTAGCATAATAAAGAACAGCAGTTTAGAGATGTCTTGGGTGTCTCTGAGAGATTTCAGAGGAGAGGCAGCTCATCCTCAGGAAACTCGGTGAAGCAAATATGGCAAAATTAAAGGACAGGTGAAAATATGAGATCAACTTTCTAGACTAAATTATAGTTTTGGTCATATACTTTGTTTCAGTCAAATAGCAAATAGAGCGCAACAGGTAGTGGGGACGAATGATTTAAATACAAGTTTAACAGCCAAAAGCTTAGGTATGCCCACATATTTAAGTCCTAATACAAAAACCCTAATGACTGAATTTCCATGACCTAACAATATTTCCTGTTTAATCTGCACTAAATGTACAGCAGCATGTGTGCAGTCAAAGCAGTCCAGCAAACAGTAATAATCAGTGAAATAACATCCAAATTAACATCAGAACTACTGTATAACAGAAAGAGAGAGTGGAGGGTGAAAAAGAAATGACCCTAGCTGTTTGCCTGCCACTAATGATCTGGGTGCTGCTCCACCAACAACAGCATCCCATTTCATCTCCCACTTGACTGTAAACATTTGAAACAATTCAATGTATCATTTGAGACTCAGTGATTAATTCAAGGTTTGCAATAATTATTTTGTGCGCAAAAGTTATCAAATATTTAAAACCCTGATACCTGCTGAGCTATGTAAAGACCAACACATTATAAATAATGGTCAAATCTGTCAACAGAGGCAGAGCGCTCTGGAGGATGCTGTCTGCTACTCCTATTAAGTTGGGACTAAGCAGCAAAACTGAATGACTGCTGATGTAGTTACATAAGCGCATTACAGCAGTCTGCATGCATGCCTGCACACAGTCACACACACACACACACACACAAACAACACTATGTGGTGTTTTGTGACCTGCAACTTCATAATTAACCTTGACTGTATTTCCACTGTGACCCCACTCTTGCATCACTCCCTCACTTTCTCTCTCAGGCCGGATGAGTATAGGTTAAATGTCAATATAGGTTAAATGTCAGGCTGTCATATGGATGTGACAGTATGTCAGAAGAGATGGAATTTAAAGAATAAAGCAATTTTTTGGACCCAGATCACATCCCCATGCTGTTTCCTGTCATTTGTGCATAGCCAGCCTCCAATGAGTTTCAGTTCTCAGACACACTGCACTCTGCTGCATCTTCTCACTGGGCTTAAGGAGAGTTCAGTGGAAACCGATTAAACCTTCAAACACAATAAATCACCATAAAAAGGATGCTCACAGGATAGTCATGCGTGTCTCTTTGTTCTACCAATTTATATGGTCACAAACCTGCTTTCGGGTTTAGCTGAATTTATGTATCTTGTTTGCATCTCCACCGGAGGTTGTGCAAAATAAAACAAATAAAACCTGATGGAAGTCATGCCTCTCATCCCCTTTGTTTTGTGAAAAAGATTTGGTATTATGTTATTTAAACAGTTCATTAAAAAGTCTGTTTACACCCACACTCAAAGTCGGGGGGGAAAAGTGATAATATGGGGGAGCTATTACTTAAAATAAGCCAAATTACTGTATCTGCCAACAGAAGAGCAAATTTTACTTACCAACATTGTGAGAAACATGTAAAAATATAATCTCAAGAATCACAGCTGTCTTACAATCAATTAAGCTAAAAAAACAAGTACCCTAAAGTATCTGATACAAAGTCATTTTGTGTTTGTCAGTGAAATGTTCCAACATAAAACCCACCTGGTAAGAAGAAATGTCTTGTCAGACAAAAAACAACAACAAAAAAACAACTTTGATTTATGACATTTCATTTGACTTGATTTCACCTTTTGCAGCACTGAAACAGGAACATTTTCTTTAAATATCAAAAGGTGTTGACTTTTGAATCTTTGGACCACCAAATACATTTTTAGGATTTTTTTTTTATCCATTCCTCAACCACTATTTCGGCAGATGCATGTAAACATCCCTCACAGTCCGAAAAATAAAATTAATCTGAATCTTAACCAGTTGTGAAATTTCTAAAGGGCCTATATATAAATCACTGTCCAAATGCTTGGATGTGTGAAATGAGATTGAGAGGTTAGAATAATCTATTCTTGCATAATTCACAAGCCATATGTAAAACAATGCACTGAAATATAGCTCAACAATTATTCAGTTGAACTCTGAGGTCATGGGTTTTGTCAAGTCTTTTTGAGGAGTTATACAGATTTAGATTTATTTTTTAGCTTCTGGTTAAAAGCTGATGAAACAAGCTACAGTCAAGTGAACTGAAAAGAAATTATACATCTATTAAAGGAAGATTAAAGGCAGCGACCTCATAGCTATGGTTTAAACCAATTTCATACCCTGATAAGGGCCTACATTATGAATCTAAAGGTGTTGAGACAAATCAGGCATTGCACATCTAAAATGAGACATACATACAGTAATATACTGCAGGAAGTGTTATGTTTCCTGCAGATCTACTTTCCCTCAATCATGTGCAGCATTAATTAACAATTATTAAACGAGGTGTAAAAGGTGCCATTTTTCCTTTATTGTACCGTGTTTTAGCTTTTGAAATTACAGTAAACTGTTTGAAATGTCTGTTTGTGTTTGTGCCAACATTTAAATTAACATATAAAGCAAGGGAGCGAGTAGAAGTGGGCATGTCAACTGTCAGGTTATGTAAATGTGGGGCGAAGACAGGAACACAGCCAGGACACCACACCACACAGCTGGAAAAGCATACGCATCTCTGATCAGAATCGATCTCTTTCAATCCTCTACAGCAACATGATCTTCCAATACCCACACAGGGTCAAAATCACATCAAGACATGTCTGCAAGACATGCAAATAAAAACAACTCTGAAAATGGATTTAAGAAAAAAAATACATCCATATTTATTTTACAAGAAGGGTACTTTTGTGACACAAACAATAAACTACATGCTGTCATAATTCTGAGGGTTATTATCTTTGACATCATTTTCATGAATGGACACCAGAAACATGTAAATGAATGAATAAATAAATAAATAGTCAGTGATTGTTGCATTTTACTGTCAATTATAATTCTGTCTGGAGTAAACATACAGTTTGCATCACACACTACGGATTTTTGACAATTAAAAGCACTTGTGTTCATCATGAATACATTTTGAATATTATTGTACAACACTCTATCCCTGCTCTCCCCTAAATGCTGCCATTTATATTACATTTTATTTTATTTTATTTCTTTTTACTCAAGCTTTGTTACTGAATTGAAGTCGAGGTAGGGTCATTGTCCTAACCAGACTGAGTTAGCTCATCTTTATTAAAATGTGTTAAACTGTGCTACACCCACTGTGTCCCTCAGTTGAGGGAGAGGAGGGATTCTGCACCATCAGATTAGTTTACGTTCTCATACGTCATGTAATATACATTTATCAAGAGACTGTGCACTGTCACTGTAGTGCACAAAAGCAATTTGTAGGTGTACCCTAGAGGGAATACTCTGGATCAAACCAAATATTTTGCTTGTGGGACTGTTGCCTGATGTTGCCCTTCTCCAAAATCAAAGCAGTAGCAGCTGGAAAAATGACTCACTGGGTTGACAAAGTCAAGGCTCAGAGGGGTTTATACGTGGAGCCATAATACAGGAGAGATCATTTCCACTCTCAGCTGGAGGCATGCTACTATAAATATATGCATACAGCATATATAAAAAACACCTGGAAATGCTCAACATGGCAATGATGTCACAACAAATGGCAGCTTCTCTTCATCATTAAGAACACCCCTACCCCAAAGCTTTAGCTTATAAAACATCTAAACCACAGCAAAAGCTACAGAACAGCCACATTCAGCCAAAAGCAGGAATTTTGGGAACAGCAATAACAATAATAAAAATAATATGGCCAGGTGGAGCTTTGATGCAGCACTTTGACTCAGACTGCAGAGTGGAAGCAGTAGACCCTGTCTGTTTAATAATAAATGCAATCTGTGTTAACATCGAGAACGCGCATCAAGTCGACAGACGCAGCCAGGAAAAAATGAGGAAAAGAAGGATAGAGGATGGGTTTGAGGGGGGCAGGAACTAAATCTACCCTGAGGCACCTCCCACCCATATCCTGACAGTGTATGTGCAGCCCAGTCACACGTTTGAGCTGGTTTGTGTTTGGAAATGATGAGGGAGTAAATTAAGAGGAAGCGAAGAGTAAAAATGGAGGGTTTCTGAGCTGATATGGTTGAGAAGACATAGGACAGGGAAGGTGGAAGTGGCACTCAAACTAAAATTTGAGCATCTGGAAAATTTTATTTATCAATAACACAAAATAATCCAGACCCCACTTCATAAATTTTCAATTTTTTGGAGCAGCAAGTGGCAGGAGCCGAGGACAGGGTGGGAGAGAAGATGGCTTGCTTTTGCGCAACAAACCAAGCTACATATTGAGCTACCCCCACCCCCACCCCCTTGTCACCATCTAAATAGCATCAGATTTTCCAGAGCAGGAAAATCAAATGCTTTGTTCAAGACCATTTGCTTCCTATTGGATCAGTTCTTCCTTTTCCTGATGTGCCTTCATGGACACACGTAGCACACGGTGGATGTTCAGTGTACAATGTCAGAAAGCATGCAGTTGAGCAGTTTCTCCCCAGCAAGACTGAACATGGCAGAAAGATTCGCTGGACAGGCTTTAAGTACAGAACTAATTATGTCTTACTCAAATAATTATGTTTGCAATGCTCAGACTTTGTAATTACAAAACTCAAAAAATCATACATTTTAATTTTATTCAACTACATCTATCTCTAATCTTTTCTTATGTGTCCTTGATTTTAATTGCCACAAATATATAAAACTTAAAATTAAAGCATGACTAAGTTTTGAATGAGGATATAACCCAGTTTTTCTCTTACAAATGAAAAGCTGAATCCACAGTCAATAAAACACTTACGTCTGGTAGCTGCTTATGGTTGCAAATGTTAATTAATGTTAAGTTATAAATCAGTTTAGCTGCATAACTCGACTTTAATTGCTACTGCTAAACCATGTTTTAGTATTTACTTATCAAGTAATTGTCAGTTATGACCACAATTGCAGATTTTCACCAAATGTTACAAAGTGGAACTTTAAACTCAAAATCTACTTTTGACGTAAAAGTATTTATTTATTTATTATCTTTTGCAAACTAACTTTGAAATATAAATTTTATCAATGCAAGAAAATGACCTAAGCACAAATATACTGTAATACTTTAATATTTAAAAATACAAAAAAAATGTATCCGGCAGGAGAACTTGTACCACAAATCTGTGGTCATCAGGAACATTCTGGAATAAAGATTAACTTACACAAAACTGCCTTTTGCAAAAAGAGTTTATTCTAACTAATCTCAACACTTACTGTGATTTGTAATATTTAAGTACCGTGCACTCACAAAGACAAATTTCTGGACAAAAAAAAAAAAAAAATTCTGTAAAAACATGTGAGATACCTTGAAGATAAGCCTGATCTCCATGGTTTGTCCTGGAACCTACCTTTACAAACAAAGCAACAGCCACACTGCATGCACCACATTGCCACTACAGCACAGCATAGATATTTTCCAAAATCAGATATATTCAAGTTTGCAAAAGGTTATTAAGTGCCACTTGCATTTCAGCAATCAACTCTGCTGCTGCTGCTCCTCCTCTGTCCAAACACAGAAGTGTTAATTTATAGATTTACATTCTTTCTTAATTATTGACTGATGGCATTGGCCAAAAATAGAATCATTGGTGACATTTTAAATTGGCAAAGGAAGGACTTAAAACTGAGGGCTGCCAAAGGAGATGGTGTAGAGATGACAGATGGGGTTAGAAAATAGAAAGATATAACACAGATGTAAAGGACTGTGCTGACCAAGGAAGAGAGAAGAGGTTGACAGTGTTGAAGAAATATGGGCAGCATCAAGGAGCAAGGGAACATGGAGAGTGGGGAAATGGAGAGGAGAGGAGAGGGCCCTTGAGAGGGTGTGATGAAGAGAGGCAGATAGGGGAGACAAAGCTAATGAAAACAGGGAGTGAGGAGAAATGGTGGAAACTTCAGTTGAGTCAGTCTGATCGGTTCCAGTGGGAATGACTGAGGAGGAATCAGAAGAAGATACAAGTAGACCATAGGAATTACTTTTCTGTCCTTCTCTCTCTCTCTCTCTCTCTCTCTCTCTCTCACACACACACACACACCAGTTGGAATTCAAACACATCAGGTTTTATAAGAATCTGGAGAAACTGCATGATGACATTGGTAGGGGGCTGTAAAGATAAAACTGTTATAAACATATGGCAACTTTTCTTATGGAACTGAAATCCATTATCTACCACCTGCTTGTTTTAGTTTGGATCACAACATTGTTACTTTGGTGTCTGAAGTAACTGAAATAAAAACAACACTGCAACACAGTTGTGTCAATTTTGCAAAAACATTATCATTAGAAATGTTCTTAAAAAAATAAATAAATAAAATAACTTCAATAAACAGCTGTTTTTACTGCACCAAAACCGATTAACCCACAGTGTCCTCCCTCCCATGAAACACTTATAAAGCACCTACAAGACATTTTGCTAATAATTAATACATCTTACTCCACTGTATATACTGCGTTGAGGTCCTCCCAGGATAGTGTCAGTACTGTACAGTAAACACATGCAGATGTATACATGTGCACATAACTAGTGTTCTGCTTTAATACTCACATTATCAACATTTATCATCAAATGTGTCAATTTCATCAATAAATGCTGAAGGTATTTTGCAGATAGTTACATGTATGCCCAGGTTAAAGTGCCTTTACTTTAAAACATTCTGTAGGTTTTGCCCTCGTAATGCTTTTTATTGACAGTGTTAAGGGCCAGGCACTGCTCCCCTGCCAGGCACGTTCTGTCTTCTTTCTTTTACTGTCCTCCCGTGTAAGCTTTTCTTCCCCTTTTGGATACATGCATGCCATCACATGCTCCAGTTTTTTCCTTTTCTCAACATAACACAGTTTTATGCTGTCCGTTCTGTGTTATGGGGTTGATCGTTTCCAGTGTGACCTCAGTATCGCTGTCTAGATTCCCAGAGATGGCTGGGGAGAGGTTCTCTATGGTGTTGTTTACCATCCCCACCTCAATCTCGCCTCTACATCCTTCTTTCTTTTGTAAATCATCCTCCTGACAAAGGATGCTGTGGGGAATCACATAGCTGGCTGAATGGTTGCCCTCCTTTGGGATGTGACTCCTGGGCTCATACTGACAGTTGGGGTTTGAGGTTGGGGCACCCATGTTGTTAATACTGACGGTCTCAATGGCATTGTTGCCCGGGCAGAGCCGGTGGCAGCCCAGCAGGATGGAGAAGGCCTTGCGGAAGTCGGCGTTGAAGGCATAGATGATGGGGTTGAGCGAGGAGTTTGCCCACCCAAACCACACAAACACATCAAAGGTGGTGGAGCTGATACAGGGGAAGTCTGTGGCACCATCGGGCAGGATCGGCTCACAGAACGGAACCATGCAATTCAGGATGAAGAAGGGCAACCAGCAGCACACAAACACTCCCATGATGACTGAGAGTGTCTTTAAAACTTTGGTTTCTCGTTTAAATGACATTTTGAATGAGCTCTCACTGTCCATGTTTGAATTATTCCCCATGCTGCTGTGACGGTTTTTGGCACTCTCTGCTGCGCGCTCCAGGGCAGATATTCTCCGTATCTGTTTCTGGGCAATTCGGTAGATCCGGGTATAGGTGACGATCATAATAGCAACAGGAATGTAGAAACTGATAAGGGAAGAGGAGATAGCATAGGTCCGGTTAAGGCTGGAGTCACAGTTGTCAGGGAGAAGATCACTGGGGTATGTTCCATTTAGCTCTGTGTAGCTGGTGGTCTGAGCTTTGTGCCAGTTGAGCTGAACAGGAATGAAGGAGATGAGGACAGATAGTGTCCACGCCATGCTGATCATCAGACACGCCACTTTAGGGGTCATCTTACGTTCGTAGCGGAAAGGGCTCGAGATGGCCCAATAACGGTCAACACTAATCACACACAGGTTCAAGATGGAGGCAGTGGAGCACATAATGTCAAATGCCACCCAGACACTGCAGAACTTGCCAAATGGCCAAAAGCCCATGATCTCTGTGGCTGCCTTCCATGGCATTACCAAGATAGCTACCAGAAGGTCAGAGATAGCCAGTGAGATGACAAAGAAGTTGGTGACCTTCGACCTCAGGTGTCGAAACTTGGTCACAGCGGCACACACAAGCGTGTTGCCCAGCAACGTGGTGAAGATGAGGAGGGAGAGGAAGCATCCTGTCAACACACGCCTGGATGAGTCTCTGTCTGGCAGCAGCTGCTTGCCATCTCGGACTGTTGAGAAATTCTGATCCATTGTTTATATTACACTACTAATAATTTGAGAGAGGGGGTGGGCGAGTGGGCTGTCAACAGTCACCCCATCACATCCCCAGCCTGCAGCAGCTGTGCCTCCCTGGGGAAGAGTTTCAGACATACAGCGTAGCTGGTGGAGAGGTCAACTGTCTCAGCACCAGATCCCCCACAGACTGGGTCATCCATAGGCTCCATGTCACAACCATCATTCTTGCACAAGAGCTACAATGTGGCATTCAAAAACGTGTCTTCAGAAATTTGTCTCACAATAATGCCTGGTTCAGAAATTCCTGCAGTAGCAGTGCAGGCAGCAGACATTCTAGTTTGAAAGGGAAAAGAAATATTCCTCTTTCCACTGTGATCACAAAATAGTATGAAGCAGCAGTAAAGATGTTATTTAATGAAAAGTTCTTGTTCCTTTTCTCCTCTCACCATATGCCTCAGCTGTCAGCCCTAAGCAAAGGTGTCACACCACATCAACAGGCTTGGCCAATCACTATCCTTATATACAGTACTACCTCATCAGTAACTTGAATTGATGGTTGTCTACATTTATCTGATTTGTTTAATGATCCCAGAGGCGTGTCTGCAATGAAGCAGATCCACCCCAGCTGCCAGATGTTTTCTTTCATTTCTTCATTTCTTTGGATGCAGCTCCCTTTTAGTAAATGGCACAGTCTCCAGCCAACATTTCCACCTGAGCAGTGAGGCAAAAATTAGGTTGAAAACGGCATTTAAATATCTAAACTGTCCATTTTGATAGCAGGGACATGCATCTTAAAAGTCTAATTCGTCACATTTAGGGTAGCACATCAATAACACAGTTCTTTTTATGCTGATGGACATAATCCAGATGTGAGGTCTTCTTCCCCTTTTGGTTTGCATGCGAACACGAAAAAGCGTTCAAAAGCTTTTCAAAACCATTGGGGAGATGTTTTGATATAAGTTATCTCCTGGGTTGACGTTTTTGAAATTTGCGCAAGTTATTCTTTATTTTTCTAAAATTTATGAGACCCTACGCTCCGCTGTGGACACCTCGAGACCCGCGTCAACGTTAGGAGTAGGTTTAAAAATAATTGATTCCAAAAGCAATTTCACGAACTAATGGAATTTTTTTTGGCCCCAAAATTCACATGTCTTCGGCATACATCCAACTTGTATCTTGGTACCAAGTGAAGGGGAAGGAGCTCACCCTCTCTGCGCTGTGCTCATTCAGTCACGCTCCCCTGCTGTGATGGTCCTCAGGTGTTTTGTTTGTCCTTATGTTTTTCGATTGGCGTCATCCTTTGTTGAGCAACATTTTGTTACTCTGTTATGTGTTTGCGGTCCGACTGGCCGGCGAAGAGTGATGGGAACGACTATGGTCTACCCAAGACCGTTTTTAATGCGCGCTCCTCTCTCTCCACTCAGCTGCTGCTGCGCACCACGGTCTCTGCCACAACTGCTCTATCTATCCAGGGAGGCTGTAAAGGGTAAAGGGTTGGAATTACACTGTACACTTTTGAGAGGGTCTCTTTTTCTTGCTCCACATGACAAGGACGTATGGCTAAGACCATATGTCTGAAATTCAAATTTTTATTGAAGCCGGATCTGTCAGAAAATTGGACCGCTTCAAGAGAACGAGACTTTATTAAGCTGTTGTTGCTTCTAATACAAAATATTACAACTAAATTGTCTCATAATTAATTTGTTATTGCCTGGGAAAACCGCTATGAGAAGGTATTGATGACATGAGAGAACCGCTGCTGAACTGAATGTGCTGTCAGAAGTGCATTCCAGCCTTTCCTTGAGAATCACTGATCTGACATAAAGTCCGCGCACAATTATTACGCGTGGCTGCACAAAACAACATATAAATGCAGCCAACGAGTCATGCTAAACAAAATATACCCTCCCATATTCCCATTAGTCATTTTAAAGGCATTATTGAAATCAGTCAGGTGCAGTGACAGCAGAGCTATGCGCACATTTATAGCTGGGTATAATAATTGAATAAGCTTTTCTTTAATCTGGCACCCAATTGCTTTTCTCATTTGCAGTACAACACAAACTTATTGTTGCATGTTTAAATCATTCTTTTTATTTTCCCGCACTGTTCTAGGTCTGACCTACAATGACAAAAACACCACTGCTGTAAAGTCACAAAAATAAAAGCGGAGTTAAAAATGAAGGCGCTGTGATGTCCTAAGATGAACTTGTAGGCATGAACACAAGGCACAATGCGGCCATCTACTGGACAGAAGGTTGCAGGAGACTAAGTGAGTGGGAGCTGCGTGTTGTTACATTAACGTCTCTACAGTAAACATGACTAAACAACTCGAAATTTTACTAGAGTCCCATGAGCCACGCAGCAGCAGACGCGCGAATAAAGAGAGACAATAATGTGGAAATATAGGCTGTGTGTGCGTGTGAGTGAGACACTACAGATGTGAGATAGAGAAGCTAATGTTATCATGTTGCTGGCTGCCTGGCAGGCCCTGTCTACTTTGCATATTAACTGTTTAGCCAGTTGAAATCTTCAATTCCGCGCGTTTGTGTGTGTGTGTGTGTGTGTGTGTGTGTGGTCGGGATCTCTTGTTGCGCATGTGTTTCTGACTTTGTATGTGTGTATCCATAACTATGTTTATGCGTCTTTGTTTGCTCATGTGTACTCCTATTTGTGTATGTGTGCACTCGCGTGTGTGCGTGTGTGAGTAATGCATGTAGACAAGCCAAGTGTAAGAGGCCTGGCAGATACAACGCCCACATTTCCCTGTAGCACAGAGCCAGGGTGTGCGTGCAGCCCACAAAGTTCAAACCAAGACCACGTCACATACAAACACACACAGAGATTCGTTCACTCACTCACACGCACGCACACAAAACCAGCCATGCAGGGTCATTTATGTCTGCTCCAAAAAGCAAACAAAGTAGAATGGAACAGAATAGTACACACACACACACACAAACCACTAGAACACTATAGACATTTCTTTTTGGGATGACTTTTTGATATTTTTTTTTTTTTAACATTACTTTGCAGCTGTTTTCTCTGTATTTTCCCATGTGGCAGTGTAGAGGCCAAAAATAAAAACAAAAGCCCATCCTTTAGTCCTAGGATTTTAAAGTCCAAATTCAAATCTACACGTTTCTTTAATGACTTGAACGCTGGTCTGAGCAAGCAGAAAGCATCTTCTGCTGGTTTGATTGAAATGAATGTAAAAAATAGTGAACTGGTGTCAAATGATGTGTAACTTTTCATGATGCCCAAAAAGTGTGGCAGTTTGCCTCCTGACATAAAATTAATCAAGTGACTTTATTTGACATCCTGCAAACCCCTTGTAAGATGCAATTAATTGGAGGAGACAACCTGAAAATTCTGGCATGGCTTCTCACCTCACATGTATGGTACTGATCTCTGTGGAGGGGAAAGTGCTTCCCTTTAATATCCAAGGGTTCATCCTTAACCCAGTTCAATTTTAAAATATTAAGCATGAGCAGAGATTTAGTCATTCAAGCCAATATTGAAATGCAGAAGATTTGAGACTGTCAGGGGAGACAAAATCTGCAGGGGACATCTCAGAGGTTATTTTTTCAATGCTCCGCAAGTTTTATAATACAGGATATTTGAAAAAGTGAATAAGATTCAGAAAGCAACGATGTAAACACAATTAATGCTATCATAATAGATAGCTGCTGCCAGAAGGAATCTGCAATGCCAAGCTACATTATTCAACACCCCACCGACGTACGTAAACATTCATCCTTTAAAGCAAGATTAAAGATATTCAGGAGACATTCCTGAGTGTATCACCCAAATTTGGAATTCAAATCTTGTGCAGTAAAGTCACAAATGTTAATGTAGCATCCAATTAAAATCACAGTGTTTTACGACATTTACCGGATGCAGCATTCATTTATCATTAACTGGAACCTTGTTGTTTTGTTATACAGAAAGTAGGGCAATTACCTCAAAACAACAGTGAGTACTTCGCATCCAGTGATATAATCTGACTTGATAGCATCTAACAAGGTACAATAGCAAAAACAACAACAACAACAACAAAAAAAACAGGAACGATTGTAACACTTTGTGAAATATTTAAAGTTTACTCTCCAAAGAGCAATAATACTCTGCAGTAGAAGAAATCTCCTTTATAGTGACAATAAAAGTGAGACTTGAATCAATGTGATCACTGCCAGATGAGTGTTTTTCAAGTCTGTCAACAGCATTAAATGATTCTCTGTGAAATGACTCACTGAAAACCACATTAAAAACATTAACAACTGTCAGACGTTACATGTCACATGCTATATTTTACCGAGCTATTACATGGCACTGAGCAGCCTCTTTGTGTGTGTGTTCGGGTGAGAGGACAGAGAAAGAACCCACATAACAGA
>NW_018127922.1:1472828-1499890 GCF_001952655.1 Monopterus albus | reverse complement strand
GAACATTAACATTAACAATAACACAGAGATTCGTCAGGTGACACACCCACAACAGTCAACAGTAACATAATTACCCTTGTGATGGTAATCTGAGGCAATGCAATCAAAACACAAAACACCCATAGTAGTAATCTGAGGCAATGCAATCAAAACACCCATAGTTGGAACAAGAAAATGACTCAGCCAAGTCAGACTTTCAGGAATTCACAAGTCACCTTTAGAAATGTATATTTTAGAAACACTCATTATGTTAAAAAATGTCACATCTTGAAAAAATGTCTTTAATTTGGTGGAACTATTTCATTATGTGGTACCCTCGTTATTTGTGTTTAATCTCAACAGTGCAGACATTTCCATTTAAGCAACTGGCAAGCACTCGTGGATTTCTCTCCCTTACTTCCTCTCATTCTCCCTTGCTGAGTGCAGTTGATATTTGGGCCATCTGTTGGCAGTTTCATTTGATAAAGTAAGTTTCTAAAGTAGTGGAGGCATCAAGTCATGCAAAAGGTTCATCTCTAAACATACTATATTTCACATACGTGTCTATCTATAGATTTCTTTGCCAAATGTAAATACTAAGCAGACCGCCTGCCATGAGTGTACAGTATATTACCTTATGGCACAATTATAAATTCAAATGTTGTATTCAAATAGGCCTCCATGGAGTTTCTCCAGATCACAAATCAGAAATGTGTTGGAGCTTACTCACGTGCTGCAGTGAGCTAATTCACTGAGATTTAGTGCGATTATTCTTAGACACTAAGTTTCCTTGTTTTTTAAAGGAAATCTAGAGGAAATGAAACCCAGTTTTGTCAGTAGAAACTGTGCCTTGCAAAAGAATTCCCTGGTTCAGAAGTGAAGCACCATCATTTCAAAAGCCATTTTAACTTGTGCAAAGGGATACAGCAGGTTGTCCACCAATCTCAGGGTTGGCGGCTCGACCCATGGTCTCTCCAGACAAGTGTCTGGGGTCAAGACAATGACCCCAAGTTGCTCCCAGTGGCCAGGACAGTGTCTTGTATGACAGCTCTGCCACCATCAGCATGTGAATGGGTGGCAGCAGTTGTGAAGCTCTTTGTCTGGTAAGGTCAAAGCACATTAATGGCAACTCCATTTTCCTCTGGTAGTGCAACCTAAAATGGATGAGACAAGGGCATAGTTTTGCATAGGACCCTGTACCTACCATTAATTTGGGAGGACAGAAATGTCTCTACTAATATTTGAACAATACATGCCCATTATCTTTGGATTGAGGCTACGTCAACAAGACTGCATGCTAGCATTTGATTGAATGAAAGAGAGAGGGCAATCTGAAGCTTAAGTTACATGCAAATATTTAGTCATAGACATGGGGGAGGTTTTTTCACCACCTAGAAAGTAAAAGACTAGAAAGTAAGCTAAACGGCCAGTAGCCACATTGATTTAAAATGAAAAGCTGTTAGACACCACACTAGCAAGCTAACCCTGCCCTCTGTTATCTGTAGACTAGCGGTCATGCTGCTAGCTGGAGTAAACAGAAAAAAAGTGGGTGACTCAAACTACGAGTTGAATTTCATTCTAGAGACCCCATGAAAATGTTACAATTAACACAGCACCAGGCTTGGAGGAAGTTGTGTCCCTACAAAGGTAGAGACCAAACCTACACCCTTAGTATGAAATCTGTCTCTCTCATCTAAGGAGGCTAGGGAGAAAAAAAAAAACTTGCATAATGGGCCTAGGATATATAATCAGCACTGAGCAATGAAAGGAGAAAAGCAGGCAATAATTTCATAGAAAAAAATAATTGGAGATGGCAAAGAATAAGAATCATTTTTCCACAGATGATTAATCCGGATGATAGTTTTTTACAATAACAAAATGGAAATGACTAGTGCCACTGGGAGCTATAGGTGTGTTGGAGAGACAGAATAATTGCTCCCTTTGAGAATCGGAGCTGTTTGTAGGATGAGCAAATCAGTTTTAGAAAAAGGCTGCCATCAAATGTGGCAGGACCACAGCACACATTCATTACCCACATCGGACAGACAGACAGATAGGCCTACAGACCCAGAAACACCACAGAGAGGCTGACATACTGTACATGTACAGGCGTAGTGCTGCCAGAATGCACAACGACACAGTTTAATGTTGAATACAGATCCCGTCTACAAAAGACAAATGAGAGAACAAAACTCAGATCATCCAGACTGACAAACTAGGATATGAGCTCCAGGAGGGGCCGTGGAGATGCAGCGATCAGCAGCAGAAACAAACTTTACTTTTAACAGACAGCAAGTGATGCTGTGATGTACTGTAAACAGATTGTTTTGAGTGATCAGCTGTAGGCCAACAGTACATGACACCAGCAGGGCACAAACTGTGGCACATGCTGACAAGTTGCGAGCCCCGCGCACAGCTGATGTGTTCACTGTTGTTGGTTGACATGAAAACCAACGTGAAGCAGGAGGAGTTAAGTGAACATTCAGTACGTTTTGGAGTCGGTTGAACACTTTTGAGCAGAGAGAAAACATCTACCTTCCTATAGCTTTATGAGGCATTTTATGACATGTCAAATATTTCTTTTTCATATTTGGGGTTGTACATGTCCCCCCGGCGCCGGGGTAGAATACGTCCTATGACAAATGGCTCCTAATTCACGTTGCTATTCTGCCACACCAGAGAATAAAGTCATGCCAATATTTGATCTTGTGGACAATTACAGTTGCATCCATAGGAAAAGTGTTTACATGGCTCTCAAAACAAGCAAAACATCTTAATCCTGCACACGCGTCATAGTAGGTGCGCTCTGGCGCTTCCTCTACACCCATGTATGAGGAAAAAACAAATACAACAGAATTACATCAGAACAAATTGAAAACTATTGATTAAACTTTGGAATTCTACAGCTTTGAACATCATATAAACTGTTCTTTGAGAATCTGTTCATTCAGAAACCATCAGTTTATTTGTATGAGCAGCTGTTACTTGACAATACCGTATTTAAGTTTGTCATTCCGATGCATTCATCAATCACACTCTCAGTGACAGTATTGACTGTTGTTTTTTTCTTTAATCTGGTCTAAATTGGCTTATATGAATGGAGTGAACCTGGCTGACATCAATACAGCTGTTTTAATCTGCTGCTGTCAAAGCCAGACTTTGATTAATGCTGCTGTCTCTCTGATCTCAGCCATCACAGCATGCCATGGCGTTCTGTATTTAATACAGCTTCAGAGGTACTGTACCTGTATGCTCAGTAAGACTGATATGAATAGCAAATATGTGGGCAAAGTCTATGAATTTGTCACAATGAATCAGGCTACAAGGTTGACATCCTTGTTTCACAAATCAATAATTTTGTAATCATTTCAATTATCTCTTTTAATGGAAATAACATGCTCAGTGTCTGAAATGAGAAAGATATATTTGTGTGGCATGAAATAATTAATACATGCAAGTGAAATGATGAGAAACCAAGTTAATTGAATGCTATGGTAAAACATAAGAAGTGTGAGGAAGCATGACAGATGAACATTTCTTTTCAAATCTCCCTAGAGGATTAAGAGATAAGTCATATCCTATGTCTGTCTTAATATTAACTATTTATGGCACAGTAAAATACACAACTCTCAGGTTTTTGGATTCTGCACACATGCACTAACGCACAAATGTAAATGCACAAATGTTAGTACTGATAAGGAATTAATGACTCATAGGTTAACAAATAAATTCATCTAGTACAATGAACAAAACCTACAAGAATACGAATGCCTTAGCAACAGTAAGAGCCAGACAGCATAGTCACCTCTCTCGTTCCTGATAAATGCTCCCTAGCTGACTGTATGTTCCCACTTAACAACTTTTCCTCTGCTGATTTTACTTACCAGCTCATTCTCCATCATACAAGTGGGGCATCAAGTTTGCTGCTGAGATAAGATGGAAGGACCACCAAACAATACTGCAAGAAATTCTGACAACGGGCCCTGGAGCATCTGCTCAATGCATATTTCTGTTCATCAAGCCATGTTCACAGGCTCTTTTTTTTTGTCAGTGGGAGCCAAAATTAAAAACAGCGCCAACAGCAAGTGTCATTCAGTTTTATGTTGTACTGAAAAAGATGTTTTTTAAAAGTACAAAAATTGTCATGTCCAGGAGTTTTCTAGACTGAGTTTATGATTTCACAACTGCTCAGACAGTTCATACAGCTTGGCACAGCTGTTAATCTCAGATCCAGAATGCTCTAATACAACTAAAACACTTCATACACATGTCAGAATCAACTCTTGTACACAGGGCAGTGTTTGTCTCCCATTTGCAACACTTTTTCAAGCAAAACACGATGACATAAAAACACAAACAACAGGCAGCATTATAATATAGATCACTATTATCTTTGATGCATCTTCTATTAACTGATTTGGAACAATTTGAGATTTCATTTTAGCAAAAAGAATGGCACTTCTTCATTGCATGGATTGTGCTACGTTACAGTATTTTATTTTCCTCTTTCTCTCTGCATCTGCCTTGCTCACCCCTTCTCTTTCTCCCTCCCTCCTGTCCTTTGCTGCAGTCCGCCACTGTTGTTCCATTGATACTGTGCATCTCCTGATACCACTACACCTCAGCAGTGGGAGGCTAATTTATCTCACATTAACAGGTGCAGTGCAGGCTCCCACCCTCTTTGTGTGTCTGTGTCTGCTTCACCCGCTCAGCTTTGTCTGCAGTGTTCTCCCTGCACCAAATAGCAGCGTGTTTCTATTTTTCTTATTTAACAAGTAATGTGTAATGACTATACAGCCTTTGTTTGCCACACACACATTATACTGATAAAACAAATTTGGCAGAGCCCAAATTCAGGTGCATTCTGACAAACAGTTGTGAAAATGACATAACTGATTACTGATTCCCATTTCATTTTTATTAATTTCATTCCACTAGCACAGATCCACAATGTTTTTAGCAACACCTGTTCTGTCCCTACACTGATAAGTCAAACGTGTGTAAAAGGCCTGTTTAGCATGCTGGGTACTTAGGTAATTAAATGACACAGAGCCATCATCAGGGTTATTACTTTCACCTGTGTGTTTCAACTAATTTACAACAAGTCAAACTTTGTAGTGAAATTTGTCTATTTTAACGCCTATGTTTGATGATAGAGTGCTGAAAGCGAGCAGATGCACTGAGTAACACTCATCCAAGATAATTTTTCAACTTCATATCATCAGTGATATTTCTCTGATGAATATTAAGTGTCTTCACCTCAGCAGCTACAGTCAAGTAACTTGAATTAACAACATATCCAGTACATTGACATACTTTGCTTTTAATTAGTTCCAGCTAATTTTATTCTTTCTCACTGTATTAAAATCACAGTTTTTAATATTTGAGTCTCTTTATTCTCTGTTTTCTTATAATCATATGCAAAGCACTTGGTAGTTTGATTTCAAACTGTCTGCATGAAAACGCATTAGTATTATTGGTTCATCTAAATCATGTATTATTAATTTTATTAATTGTAGCTGCCTATTATATGAATTATGTGGGTTTGTTATTGAGGCACACAGTGGTTTAGACAGAGAATTACAAAGAAATAAAGACTGTTGAGGTAATATGCAATAAAGATCAGTCAACTGTTGCCTTCCTTGATATAACAATCAGTGTGCAAAGCAGCCATATGTGATCACCCTAAATTCACAAATGGCAGAGAAGCACACTGACATTTATAGGGAGGTTTAAATCACACATATCATGGGACAAATGAATTTAAACCAAGTGTTCAGTGAAGGGATGTGACAATACAAGACAGATTGCTTTTGACAGGGCCATAAAATGAAAGGACCCTTCAGTGACCTCATTACTGCCATTCACGACCAGAACATATGTATTCATTATTTTTCCTTCACCTCTTGTTTATATCCACCAAATTCTCTTTCTCTCCCCCTTTTTATAATTGCCTGACTCCAAATCAATAACATGCACTTCTTGTGCTGATTAGAATGTTACCAGGAGTGGAAACACAGCCAAGGGTATAAAAGAATTCCAGATTATACTGTCTGATAAGTTGCTGTTTAGTAAGAACTGCCAGGCAAAACAAATGCACCAATAAGAGCTCCTGAATATTGAAATATGGAGACATTATTTGGATGCAGAGGACATCTCTGAAGGACACAGATTAAAGCACTGTGGTAATTAGGTTCAAATCTGCATGTATGACATTATTTGGCATCATTTGATACGCAATACACGCTTAAAAAAAAAAAAAAAAAGAAAACGCTACAACCACTCTGCAAGGGCACATTTGTATTTTCTCCTAAAATCTTTAGAGTACTGCTTTACCTTCCTCTGTCCTTAATATGTTCACTGGTCTCAGATCATCTCCTCTTCCAACATCATTCCCTTTTCAGTAACAACACACTATTTGCTTTTCATTTCCAGTGCAATATCAGTGCACACATGCTTCCTTTTAGTATCAAAAAGCTGCCTGTGCTTGATGGTGTTTGAATAGGGAGGGGTATGCATGAAAATTCATAAGACATTGTAGACTGTCCAAACGCAAATACTTTGAGAGCAGCTACAGTTGAAGGCAGAGCGAAAAGCCTACAGTCATACACACAATAATCATTCCAGTGTGTGGATAACCGCACACACTTTCTGATTATCTTTCCTCAAAGGTATTCTTTGTAGGATTGTGTGATACAGTGATTATGGAGACGCAGAGATAACAAAGGTTTATGAACTTCTCTCAATATCTCTGTTTTCATTATTCATACAACTATTGTTTGAAACAGTGTACCTTTATCCCCATTTGTTTGACTCACTGTTTCTTGTCCTTCCCTGTCACTGTGGTCTTTTTGCCCTGTCTTCAAATGCGGCCATTTGGGACAGGTATAATCAAATGGGATGTGCTGAGATCACAGTTTACACAAGGTATACTGAACCTAATAAATATACCTCTGCATAAACAATGGAAACAAAAAGAAAAAATTATCCACATTTAGTGTTTTCATGGGAAATACATATTCCGTTTGAACCCACTGCACTAGGTTTGATAGAAACTACAGTAAGTTCAGCCATTTCATAAGTAACGTCTTTGAAAAGACGTTACTTATGAAAAAAACTATTAACTGGTTTGAAGGGTTATCACTGGCTATTTGAAATGTATCATTTCAATCTATCCAGCAGAAGCAGAGAGTACTCTGACTCACCATGGAATCAGTGAGCTTTTTGTATTTCCACCCTTACTAACTCAACATGCTTTCCAGTGAGTGGAAAGAACATTTGCCATCTGAATAGTCCTTCAGAATTTAGGAAAATACTGGCACTGCAATTTTTTGGGAAAGGAGCTTATAAAATGTCAAAAAAAAACAACTAACTTGTCTGCTTCAGCATCTGCAACTGATCACTGCTGCCAGTCCAAAACATCTAATTTATTTATTTATTTAAAAAAAATGTAGCTCTTTCTATTATCTGTTATTTAATTTCACAGTTTCTATGGTGCTTCCCCTGTAATGTCTTTACCTTGTTTTGTTGTGCCCCCTCATATTGCCCCAATCCACTCACCATATTTTGACGATAAGCAGGAGAACCAGCTGGTACATGATTCACCTGTGTAATTATCAAAAGCGCTAAGTAAACCAGTTCCATTAGCCATTTAAACACAAAGGGTGAAAATGGGCGTGAGGAATTTGTTTTTCACACTTCAACACATACACATAACACACACAGACCTCCAGTGATTCAACACGAGGTACAAGGTCATGGCATTTTCACGTCAGGACAGGATGAAAATAGCAAGAGGGCCATGAGCTGAACAGAGTGAGGCACAGTGAGTCAGTGGGCTGAAAACGTATATAAAATGAGTCAGTGGGCTGAAAGCAGAAGGTGGGTTGTGGGAGCATGTGTGCATACCTTATATTCTTTCAAGAGGAAGAGAACAGAGAAGGAGTCAAAGAGATGTTCTCAGGTTTTTAGGGGGTCAGCTTGTAGGTGGTGTAGAGAAGCACTGCAGGTCCCTGTGGATGTTCACAAACTGTTCTTAAACTCCAAACACAGGCTCAAAATACCCCTAACCCTTTATTGCAGTTAGATTCATTCTCCCTTCCTCAGACACACACAGTTTCACTGCGTTTTTGCAAATACCATCTGCTTTTACTCTGTTTTGCTTTGATAATAGGTATTGTACAGTTTATACATTTGGTGTTATACAAGCTATTGCAATCTATTATAGAAAATTATGGAAATGTGTAAAAACATTATGTAATCAGAAGGGGCATTTCAATTGCATCTAACTGTAGTCTAATAACAGATACTGCAATACCCAGCAGCCTCATTAGATCTGCCACAGCAATACAAATGGGTGCTGTACAAAATGAGGAGAGGTGGTGCGAAGGATGGTGCGAGTTGGCAGCACCAGCTTTTCCACAGAGAAACACTGTCCTCTTGTGGTAAACAATGAGAGACTAAAGGACATATAAATGGGTCAACTTGAATAATTAAATGTTTGGCAAGGAAGACCAGTTCTTAACTACAAGACAAGGCAAAGAAGTTTCCCACGTAACACAAACAATGTGTGTTAATCCAGCTTTGATAAAACCTTTCCACTGCAGCAGTTTAAATGGTTATATTTAAAAGTGTCAGTCAGAATATTATGGAGTATATGTTAGGTTTGTAGGAATAGCACACAAAAAGTGGATGAAGTAGCAGAAAAGTAGGGTTGCATGCCACACAAGATTATTTCACATTATTCTGGAATTTATTTTCTTGATAAATCTGTATTTCTTTTTATTATAAAATGTTCACTTGTTTGTCTGGACATTTCCTGACAATTGATTAATTAACTAAACTTCTCTGCTTTACAGAAAGGTTTATCAAATATAAGACTTTACATGCAACCAATATTTAGATGGACATAACTATGTGCAGAACACAAGCTAAAGCAAAAATTCACTGCCTTTAGAAATTAAATAACAAGGAGTGAAAAAGAGGCCGTCATTTGATGTTTCACCACAGAAGAAGACTGAGCTCCGTCGACCCCTTGGTCATAGAAGTGCAATAAATAGAAGATGCTCTTGTAGCTCTATATTGGTTAAGTATTCACTGTAGTTAAATCAGTTTCCGTCGACTATCAGATGAAGACACAGTTTATATGA
Organism: Monopterus albus; assembly: GCF_001952655.1. Taxonomy (NCBI): domain Eukaryota; kingdom Metazoa; phylum Chordata; class Actinopteri; order Synbranchiformes; family Synbranchidae; genus Monopterus; species Monopterus albus. The sequence goes on along the minus strand of NW_018127922.1, from coordinate 1,490,762 downwards.
GCATTAGTCTAATAGGTGACAGCGCACGAACATCAATAAAATTAGGACTCGAATTAGGATGTCCGTGAAGTGGACGTACCGTTCTATACGATCATGTTCTATTCCAAGGTTCCCACTCCCGGAAGTCGCCGCCCACGTCACATTCCTCATAGCGCGAAAACTGTATTTAAGCTTTGAGCTGCACAATAACAACAGTCTGAGGTTGGTTTCAGTTTATTGTATAGAAATGGCTACAGACTTCCACTAGTGTACTTGCTGGTACTACTTCGCAAAGGTTTACTCTGCTGAACAGCAAATGTTAACTGTTAAAACTGCAACGTAATGTAGCATGAAAGCCAAACTTGGCTACATCGTTAACTTAGCTAGCGTGCTAATAAAAAATAAAAAAAAAAGACTTAGCTAGCGTGCTGCTAAGTTCAGTGTGTAACGTTAGTTTTCCAGATATGTTGCCTATATATTCAACATAAGAATATGAGGACATTAAGATAATTAAAATATATTCGCTTAAAATATAGTTTGGTTTGAATTTAATCTCTGAACACATTTATGAAGTGTGAAAGAAATTAAAGCGAATAAACCCAGCGTTCCTACCTTGACCACTGGTGCATATATATTCCCATTAGGAAATCATGTAACATTCAGAATGAATGATCTTTCCTAACTTGCTATAACTTTGAAGCGACGATAATTTGGTCTTGAAGTTTGCTGTAACGTTACTGCGGGTACACATACGTTTGTTTGTTTTCCCTTTCTTCTTCTGTAGTTCAAGTCAGTGTAGGCCCAGTCTTCTTCTGTAGTTCAAGTCACTGTATACCCAACTAGGCGTATTAAGGTGAATTAAGTTGGGTTATTTTGGTGTGGTAGTAGGTAGGGGCCGTTCTGATCAACACTCCAGTCTGGAAGGTGGTGGTAATCCACCTAAAGCTGGTTGCCAACCGCCATTAATAATAGAAGAAGAAGAAGAAGGCTTATTACTGCCCTCCACAGATTTTTTTCATATCCTTGATTATACGCTGGTATTAAAAAAAAAAAAAAATTGAATAACAGCCCTTGCAATCACTTGGTGGTACTCAGGTGGACCAAGCAATGTAGCAAGAGAAAAGCAAGAAATCCCTAAATCAGAGAATTTTTTAAAATAGTTTACTTCTCTCCAAGGCATACTTCCTGCATATTATCAAAACATGTGGAACTGTCTCAGGACTACCACAATCACATAATCAATTTGAATGTTTCCCTACTATCTGCAGACATTTGTTTAATCCACAATGGCCATGTTTCCTTCACTTGCGCCCGTTCCTTTCGTCTAGTTCTGCCCATGTAAGGTGCAAGGAAAAAATAGGAGGAGAGAGGAATCGAGGAAACATGTTACTCTCTCATCAGTTTTCATCACTGCTACTCATGCTCAGCGACTCACCCTCTCTGTCTTTCTCTTTCAAACAGCAAAAATGTCAAAAATTGACAGGATGGGCATCCTTGGGGTGAGGAGCTTTGGGATTGAGGATAAAGACAGACAAGTAATCTCTTTTTTTACTCCTTTGACTGTGCTGGTTGGACCTAATGGAGCAGGGAAAACGGTATGAGACCACATCTTGACTTTTGACAAGACCAAAAGTTGAGTGTGAAGTGTGATCTGCAGAGAACTAACAGTAAATTGCGCACTGTGCTTTTGAGTTGACACCTGTACTTTGATTTGTTTTCTTTTTTTATATCTTGCAGGTAGCCACAGAAAAAGTTGGATGTAATACATTTCAAAATGATAAATGTAACAATCTTATTTTAATTCTTGGTTTGTTGTGTTTTAGACTATCATTGAGTGCCTTAAGTATGCAACATCAGGGGAACTTCCTCCTGGATCTAAAGGAGCTGCATTTGTTCATGATCCAAAGGTGAGCTCACTGTCCAGTTAACCTGACAGTTAACTGATCATACTATATGTTCTTATTATTGAACTGACTAGTATAACTTTTAATAATGATATATATGTCACTGTTTCAGTGTTAGGCCTTGTACCAGAGGCAGAATACATACTTAAAATGAAGCAGTGGTGGACTTTTGAGACAAATTATGATTTACTGGATGGGTTTGGATGAAATTGTGACTGCTTTATCATTACAACAAACTTGTGTATAGCTGTTTTGTCCTTAGTATTTTAATCTTTCTCACCTAATAAAAGATGCAGCATTCAGAGGTGCCTTGTGCATCAAAAGGTTAATTTAAGTCATGTAACAGTAAGACTCCTCTATACATGCACTTTGTCAGTATGTGAGAAACTAATCTACAAATCTTGTCAGTTCTTGCCTGAGATTTAGCCAATTAAGAAATGGAAATTAATTTGTGTTCATATATTCATGCATTTGTTCATTCATAAAGGTCTCATGACCTGTTTTTGTACTTGCTTTAGATTTGTCTAGAACTTAGAAATGTACCAAAGCTGCTTCTTCAGGTCCCATCAGATGAGTGGCTTTCACAGGATGTCTTTGTGAAATTAAATTTATGCTGTGTGAATTCCAGGATGCCCATGAGACAGATGTGCGAGCACAGATTAAACTCTTATTCACGGATGTTAACGGAGAGAAAGTGACCATCCAACGCTCCATGTGCTGTACTCAGAAGGCAAAGAGCTACACCTTCAAAAGCTTAGAGCAGGTCATCACCAGAATGAAGTAGGCCACAGTCTCAAGTTTCTTTAATCATTGTTTTGATTAATATTCCCTAGATTTTTAGGTTTTATAACCCTTTCTTTACATGTGAACCTATCATCATCCACCCAGAGATGGTCAAAAGCTGAGCTTGTCATCTAAGTGTGGTGAACTGGACAGAGAGATGATTTCTTCATTGGGTGTATCGAAGCCTGTGCTGAATCATGTCATCTTCTGCCACCAAGAAGAGTCTAACTGGCCACTCAGTGAAGGCAAAGCACTCAAAGACAAGTTTGACTCCATTTTCGCTGCAACCAAGTGAAGTCCACACATTCTTATATTTTTGTCTGTTTCTGTTTTTTTGAAAGCCATACCATCACATTAGCTAAAATAAAAGAACACATGCACCCCAGTGAAACTACTAACCTTCGTTTGCCATTCAGATATTGCCATTATGGGGAAACTCTGTATTACTACCTGTTTTTATTTCTCCCAGGTATATAAAAGCTCTGGACACGATGCGTCAGCTGCGTCTCGCGCAGAGCCAGACAGTCAGAGAGTGTCAGGTAGAGCTGCGCTACCTGAAGCAGAACAAGGAGAAGGCCCAGCAGATAAGAGAAACAGTGGCTACCAAGGAGGCTCAGCTGATGGCCTCTAAAGACAGCGTCCAGAAAATAGAGAGTCAGATTAATCCATTGGAGGTGGGTTGATGAAGCACTTATGCTGATACTGTATACAGTACTGTGCACTAAAAGTAAAGCGAGGATCCTTTTACCAAAAATTTAACTTCCTACAAGAAAGTCACTTTCGGCTTTTCCCGTAGAGGGGTTGCCACAGTGAAGATTTGAACAATGTAGAATGTCAAAAATAATGACAGATACCCACCACAAGCCTTGTTTTCTATCTAGACTTTGCAGATATATATGCTGGATTCTGATGCCTATTCCCTCTCAGTTATATGTTGGAATCACTGTACTTAATAGGCATGAGATGAAGGCATGTAGTCAGGAGGACTATAAAGCTCAACATACACTAAGCCCAACAGGTTGTGCCACGTGTAGGTATGAATAAAGTGTAACAGTAATGTCCTTTATGTTCTTATTTAATCTTCAGAATCAGCTGCTCACTATTGACACGAAACTTGTAAAAGTGATGAAGCTGGACAGTGAGGTCAAGGCTTTAGAGAGCAGGAAGAAGCAGATGGAGGAGGACAACAGGGAGCTGGAGGAAACAATGGAACAGGTAGTAATAATGTGTAATGAAAAAAAACCTTAGAAAAAATCAACTGGACTTAGATTTCTAGATTGAAGACATTTCACTTCTCATCCAAGAGGCTTCATCAGTTCTGACTGACTGGTGTTTCAGTCCACAGTTGGATATAAACACCACCGAGGGGGATAAATATCTCCGGCTCAACACCAGTCAGTCAGAACTGATGAAGCCTCTTGGATGAGAAGTGAAATGTCTTCAATCTAGAAATCTAAGTCCAGTTGATTTTTTTCTAAGGTTTTTTCAGTTTACTATGACCTGGATGACTGAGAATCTGCACAGACAAATAATGTGTAATATTTGCATATGTAAACTAACATCAATTTTTACAATGGGAAAAAAGAGAAAATAATTTTGCGGAAAGATTTACTAGGAAATTAAATTGTCAGTGAGTAATAAAAAGTGGGAGGAAACACTGGGTCCAGCACCAGAGTCATTTCTCATTCTTCATAGACACCATAGATTATGGAGACAGCACTTGGCTAAATTGTTTTGTGAAACCCAGCAAGAGGCTTTAAAGATAATTAAGAATAAATTTAAAAGATTAGGTAGAAAATGAAATGCATTAAAAGAAGCTGATGAGGTTAAAAAGAGGAAAACAAGAGGTCTCCCTCTTGAAGAGTTTATTTAGCTGCTTAATAGTACTCCAACTCTTCAGTGAATGGAGTGGTATTACTCTAAATGGAAAACTCAGATGGTGAATGAGGTTGTTGAAGTTCTGTAATGACCAGCCACTTCATCGTTGGCCTATGTGATGCTTCTGTTTCCATGCCTTACAGGAGCCAGGAATCTCTATCCTCCTCCTGTTTGACAGTGGACAGTTGAGTCTCTTGGTTTTTGTATGATAGCGGCGACCGATTACTCCTTTATGTTGATGTTTGTCACAAAGGTGAATTGTCAGTGTGATAATGTGTTAGTTCAAAATTAAAGGTGCTCCAAGCTTTTGTATTTGGCAAAATTATGGCATCTTTTTTTTTTATAAACCACAGTGTATTTTGTTACATAGTACTAGGTATAAGCAAATTGATAATGGATTAGCATTTGTGGATATGTGTGAAATTATGTGTGTTGTCATATCGACTGTCTTTACATGCTTGAAAGAATCAATCAATCAATCAATAGTAGTTGTAATCATAGGTTTCTCCCTTGACAATGAAATGGAGCAATACATTAGAAAAGTGGAGCTACATTAAAGTTGTTTATGATTTGCACCTTGTATTGTGCTGTAAAACAGTTAAATGTCAAGTAAAATCCAGCCTTCCTAGATGTAATGTTCAGTTACACAAGCTCTGTTTTGCCAGTGATATTCTCTGTTTATTGTAGATACACAAATACAGTACCTCAAACAAAATGTAGAAATGATGTAGTGCTCTTTCTATATGCATGCATATTTATGCCTGAAATAGGTGGATGATGTGTCTTCATTCCTTTTTTCCAGGTCATTTTGAAGGATCCAGTAGTGTAAATGTCATAACTCTGACCCTGTCATTTTGCTAAGCTGTAATTTGAGTTCAGAGCCATCCTAAGCAAGTGAACTGTGTTCATGGCAGGTGTTCCAGGGTTCAGACGAGCAGCTGCAGGAGATTTACCAGAACCACCAAAGGACGGTGAGGGAGAAGGAACGGAGGCTGACAGACTGCCAGAAGGAGTTGGAGAGAGCAGACCGGGACTGTCAGAGACTGAATAGAGTCAGGGCAGAGCTCCTGGTAGAACAAGGTAGTCATGTGTACCCTGCACACAAGTACCAGTCTGTGTACCAGGGTAGCTAATCAATGTTTGAACAGCTTCTTTGTTCAAATAGTATTTTGCCTGAAATTAAACAAGTACAGTGCCTTGCAAAAATATTCATACCCCTTGAATTTTTCCACATTTTGTCACATTACAACCACAAACTTAAATGTATTTTATTGGGATTTTATGTGATAGACCAACACAAGGTATCGCATAATTGTGAAGTGCACGGAAAATGATACGTGGTGTTCAAGATTTTTTACAAATAAAAATCTGAAAAGTGTGGCGTGCATATGTATTCAGCCCCCTTGAGTCAATACTTTGTCATGGCACCTTTCGCTGCACTCACAGCTGCAAGTCTTTTGGGGTATGTCTCTACCAGCTTTGCACATCTACAGACTGCAATTTTTGCCCATTTTTCTTTGCAAAGTAGCTCCAGTTCAGTCAGATTGGATGGAGAGTATTTATGAACAGCAATTTTCAAGTCTTGCCACAGATTTTCAATAGGATTTAGGTCTGGACTTTGACTGGGCCATTCTAACACACGAATATGTAGCTCTAGCTGTGTGTTTAGGGTCATTGTCCTGCTGGAAGGTGAACCTCCGCCCCTGTCCCAGATTGTCCCACCTGAGCTGTGGATCTCTGCATCTCCTCCAGAGTTACCATGGGCCTCTTGGTTGTTTCTCTGATTAATGTTCTCCTTGTCCAGCCCGTCACTTTAGGTGGACGGCCATGTCTTGGTAGGTTTGCAGTTGTGCCATACTCTTTCCATTTTTGGATGATGGATTGAACACTGCTCCGTTAGATGTTCAAAGCTTGGGGTATGTTTTTATAATCCTGCTTTAAACTTCTCCACAACTTTATCCCTGATCTGTCTGGTGTGTTCCTTAGTCTTCGTGATGCTGTTTGTTCACTAATATTCTCTAACAAGCCTCTGAGGCCTTCACAGAACAGCTGTATTTATACTGAGATTGAATTACACACAGGGGGACTCTATTTACTAATTAGGTGACTTCTGAAGGCAGTTGGTTGCACTGGATTTTATTTAGGGATATGAGAGTAAAGGGGGCTGAATACATATGCACGCCACACTTTTCAGATTTTTATTTGTAAAAAATCTTGAACACCACATATCATTTTCTGTCCACTTCACAATTATGCGATACCTTGTGTTGGTCTATCACATAAAATCCCAATAAAATACATTTAAGTTTGTGGTTGTAATGTGACAAAATGTGGAAAAATTCAAGGGGTATGAATATTTTTGCAAGGCACTGTAGTTGTTGATTTATTCTTGATCGCTTTTTTGTTGCAGTATGTTTTGATAGTATACAATCTTAAGTACCCGAGCACACATCAGAATCAATTCAAGAAATGGATTGGAGCCAATTTCATAAAGATAGGCTTTGAATACAGCTGAACTCTTAACTAAGAGTCTCTAACTAATTAACTCTAAGTAACTCTTAACTAAGAGCTCAGGCCGATGTCTAAAATTCATCCTCGCCTTGAATTCTGGGTAAATTGAGACTTTTTCCTTAAAAAAAAAAAAACTGAAGGATTGGATTAGATTAAACTAATCTAAGAGTAAAATGAAGACCATCTTAACACTACTAATCAGTCTAAAATCATTGTGAAATCAGCTCTAGAACTCAAAATATTTCCGCCGTGGAGGCTGTTTTTTCCACAAATGAATCAAAACACAAAATGTTAGTGTCTGATAAAAGAATGAACAGATGAATGGATAAAGAGACTTTTCTTGAAGACTAAATTGGCTTCTGGAAACCCCCCTCTCTTTTTCCAGGTCGTCTTCAAACGGAGGCTGACCGTCATACACAAAACATCAAGAACCGTGACGCTCAGGTGAGAGAAAAAAAATTGCGTCCATGAACTCGTATAGAATTTTAAAACATTTTATGTGACTACTCGTCTCTTTCTCAGGTTCGCTCGTTGTCAACCTATCTGGAGCTGGAGGGCTATGACAGACCACCCTTCGCCACTCTGCAGCTTGAAAGCTTTCACCATCTTGTCACTCAGAGACTGGAGCAAGAAAAAGATGCAGTCAATCAGGTTTTGGTAAGAAATGTTTTGCTTGACCTTAAAGCAACAACAACAACAAAATCACACTACCAAAGTCGTCTCCTCATGCTGTGACTTATTTCTTATACTACCCTAACCTTCTAATAGCAACAGAACTGATTAAGATTAATATATTCAAGATAATTTAAGAAAATATCATGTTATTATTTTTGCTGTTATTATTATTTTACATTTTTATTAAGACCTGTGAGAAAGATTTTCAAACGTCAAGTCAGATCTTGAATGATTGTGCTATTCATGATTGCAGTCCCTGATTTCTTGCTCTTATTACTTCCACTCAGACGGACCTGCATGATAAAGAGCAACAGAAGCAGCAGTCCATTGATGAAATGAGGGATAAGAAGACTGGCCTGGAGAGAACAGTAGAGCTTAAGAAAGACCTGCAGGGAAGGAGACAGCAGGATCTGAGGAATGTCAAAGCAGAGCTGCAGAGACTAGAGTGTTCGTCTAGTCGCCTGCAGGAGCTGGAGAATGAATTGGCTAAAGCGGTGTGTATACAAACATGGACATGCCAGGGGATTCTTAGGTTTGTGGCACACCAAGTTGGCCACCGTCGGCCATTGGTGAGCATCTGTCAGGGCTTGTCTTCCTCGTGTGTCTCGCACCTTTGGCAGTAGTGGGACCCTGTCGGCAGCTTTTCAGCCAATTCGGTGTGTTGAACTGGTGTTGGACCTCATCGGCGAGAGAGACCACTTTGATTGGCTGTTTGTCTTAGCGCAGTTTCTCCTTGTTTTCAACTCTGCAGCCTCCTTTCTTCTTCCACAATCAAAAGACCAAGGGGAGAGAACGGCAGTGCAATTTGCAACTTCTTATCAGACGTATTCTCATTTAGAATCAGCTATAAACAGCAGCTGTGTTGAATGAGAGATGCTTTATTTACACTTGGATTTCCGCTGTCTAGCTTTTCTTCTTTCCATTTCTGAATGGTGAATACAGATACTTCCACCTGCTGGTAGGGGGAGATATTTATGTCACGCAGGCGCAGAAGGTACATGCTAGTCGGCCGTTGGTTGTAGTTTGTGCAGTGTGTTCAAATGCCACTTTTTCAGCCCGACTGGCCCCGAAAAAGGTGGCGTGAGGCGACGCAACAGTTAGCCTTTGTTACTGCTAGTTCTTTCACGCTGTCTGTGTCTCTTCCCTTAGGTGTGTGACACTGAACAGGTGGTCACTGATGATAGAAACCCCACATTTGCTGTTTTCTTTAAGTCACCTCCCTTTTTTCATCTGCATAAGTTTGTAAAACACTGTATTAATGATCAGCTGTATGGACATGTACATGTATACAACCACTGAACTGTAACATAGAACTCATATGGTGCCTTGATTATACTCTTTTGATTATATGACTTTGTGTGTGTATTTCTCTTTAGGAGCGTGACTTGCAGAGCACAATGCAGAAATCCACCGTGGATGATCTGAAGGCTGAGGTCGTGGAGCTCCAGAAAGAAAAGGCTGAACTTGACCGTGTACAGAGACGACTCGACCAGGAGATGGAGATGCTCAACACACACACCGCTGCACGCACGCAAATGGAGATGCTGAAAAAAGACAAGGTTGTTAATATTCACGTCTGGCCTATTATCAGGCTAGAGCCCTTCACACTATGAAAATGTTACAAATCACCATAAACACAAACTGCCCTACTATACTGTCTTTCTGAGTGAACCTTTGTGGTAATTTAACCTTGTTTGTTCATCTCCTCTCTCTCTGTCTTTTTTTTCCTCTTCATCTTTTTCTTTTCTGTTACTGGCCTCCATCAACTTTTCTTTTCTCCTCTGTCTATACTGTCTGCTTTCTCCAGACAGAAAAGGAGGAGCAGATACGCAGGATCAAGTCTCGTCACAGTGAAGATCTTGTGTCATTATTGGGCCACTTCCCCAACAAGAGAGAGCTGGAGGATTGGCTCTATGCCAAGTCTAAGGAAATCAACAGTACCAGGGAACGACTTGCCAAACTCAAGTTAGTAAGATTTGTTAGCATTAAAGAATTAGATTTAGAAGTGTTGGCACTGACTAGTATTATGTTTCTTAATTTTTCTCAGTAAGGACTTAGCATCAAATGAGCAAAATAAAAGCCACATTGCTGCTGAGCTGCGTAAGAACGAGCAGCAGTTAGCCAGAGAACAAGAGAGGTTCTTCAGTGTGTGTGGCAGTCAGGATCTGGAGCAGGACCTGTCGAAACTGCAGGAAGATCTGGAGAAGACATCTAAACAAAGAGGTGAATGCTACAAGATAAAAATGGAAGAATGACAGGCGACCTTGGAGATTTAAGATACCGTCCTTAAACCCTGTGAAATGTTGTTCCTCGTCTCTTTATATTCATTTCCTGTTACCTCTTTAATGTCAACTTTCAATGGGATAGATAGGGCAAGAGATGGTGTTAATGTGAGTGACATTAATAGTAGTCTAGACTTGGAGAAAACCTTACAGACAGGTGAGACGATACTGCCTGGCCACATTAATAGTCCCACCTGTATTATATGCCATCAGTGCAACACTTCTGCTTTAACATCTGTCTTTATTAAACTCTAAATGTTTTTGGTGAAATTGTCATAAAAGTATTTGTTTATTATTGTGGTCATAGTTAAAGGTAGTGTTGTACTGGACTACATTTTATTCCCAAGATTAAAAATTAAATGGCTAGAAATGAGAATGCTATGGACACTTTAAGCTACAAAGCATTTATGTTATTTTTATTGAAAATTATGTGATATGACTCCTGGCATGGATGACGTTACAGCCAGTACTAGAATCTCATTTTAATCTTGTAATTGTCTTCTGCTGTCTCTCTTGTCAGTATTGGTTGAGTTGATCTCAGTGTTTATTGCAGAGCAACAATGGAGCTGATGACTGCACACACACAGGTCTAATTCTAGTAGTAGGTATATTGATAAAAGTGATACAAATGAATATAGATGTATTTGTTTTTTTTGTATAGCCATGCTAGCTGGTGCCACGGCAGTGTACACTCAGTTCATCAGCCAGCTCACAGAGCAGAGAGAGCCCTGCTGCCCTGTGTGTCAGCGTACATTTCCTTCAGAGTCTGATCTGCAGGAAGTTATCAGTGACATGCAGTCCAAACTACGCCTGGTGCCAGACAGGCTAAAAAACACTGAGCAGGATCTGAAGAAGAAAGAGAGGAAGAGGGATGAGATGTTGGCTCTCAAACCTGTCAGGTAAAGAATAACAAGTGTACCTGACTATTGTGTCATGAAATGTCAAAAAATTGATGAATTTAGTTTAAGTTATATCAATGGCAGGATTTTTGTTCTACCTTAGAATGTGGCTATTTTGTCTTCAGGATATTATTATTGATTCATCTGTCAAATTCCACTGGATGGAGCTAGATTACCATACAAGTGAGATTTTATCCTGGCTCTGTCCACTGTCTCTTCATGACCTGAATAAAATCCCACAAATGAGCGGGTAGTTACCTGGCTGACATTCTGTTAGTTTTATATCTAACCTTTCGGGAAGGTGGTTGATATTCAGAAGAATTTAACTGATTGAAATGGTCGAGTCTGGCTCATTAAAAAGAAATAATAATATGGCTACTGAGTTGTCACATGGGGAACCACAGGAACTGTGACTGATCGGCATGGGAAATGACCCAGCCACATACAGTGCCTTGCGAAAGTATTCGGCCCCCTTGAACTTTGCGACCTTTTGCCACATTTCAGGCTTCAAACATAAAGATATAAAACTGTAATTTTTTGTGAAGAATCAACAACAAGTGGGACACAATCATGAAGTGGAACGAAATTTATTGGATATTTCAAACTTTTTTAACAAATAAAAAACTGAAAAATTGGGCATGCAAAATTATTCAGCCCCCTTAAGTTAATACTTTGTAGCGCCACCTTTTGCTGCGATTACAGCTGTAAGTCACTTGGGGTATGTCTCTATCAGTTTTGCACATCGAGAGACTGAAATTTTTGCCCATGCCTCCTTGCAAAACAGCTCGAGCTCAGTGAGGTTGGATGGAGAGCATTTGTGAACAGCAGTTTTCAGTTCTTTCCACAGATTATCGATTGGATTCAGGTCTGGACTTTGACTTGGCCATTCTAACACCTGGATATGTTTAGTTTTGAACCATTCCATTGTAGATTTTGCTTTATGTTTTGGATCATTGTCTTGTTGGAAGACAAAGCTCCGTCCCAGTCTCAGGTCTTTTGCAGACTCCATCAGGTTTCCTTCCAGAATGGTCCTGTATTTGGCTCCATCCATCTTCCCATCAATTTTAACCATCTTCCCGGTCCCTGCTGAAGAAAAGCAGGCCCAAACCATGATGCTGCCACCACCATGTTTGACAGTGGGGATGGTGTGTTCAGGGTGATGAGCTGTGTTGCTTTTACGCCAAACATAACGTTTTGCATTGTTGCCAAAAAGTTCGATTTTGGTTTCATCTGACCAGAGCACCTTCTTCCACATGTTTGGTGTGTCTCCCAGGTGGCTTGTGGCAAACTTTAAACGACACTTTTTATGGATATCTTTAAGAAATGGCTTTCTTCTTGCCACTCTTCCATAAAGGCCAGATTTGTGCAGTATACGACTGATTGTTGTCCTATGGACAGAGTCTCCCACCTCAGCTGTAGATCTCTGCAGTTCATCCAGAGTGATCATGGGCCTCTTGGCTGCATCTCTGATCAGTCTTCTCCTTGTATGAGCTGAAAGTTTAGAGGGACGGCCAGGTCTTGGTAGATTTGCAGTGGTCTGATACTCCTTCCATTTCAATATTATCGCTTGCACAGTGCTCCTTGGGATGTTTAAAGCTTGGGAAATCTTTTTGTATCCAAATCCGGCTTTAAACTTCTCCACAACAGTATCTCGGACCTGCCTGGTGTGTTCCTTGTTCTTCATGATGCTCTCTGCGCTTTAAACAGACCTCTGAGACTATCACAGTGCAGGTGCATTTATACGGAGACTTGATTACACACAGGTGGATTCTATTTATCATCATTAGTCATTTAGGTCAACATTGGATCATTCAGAGATCCTCACTGAACTTCTGGAGAGAGTTTGCTGCACTGAAAGTAAAGGGGCTGAATAATTTTGCACGCCCAATTATTCAGTTTTTTATTTGTTAAAAAAGTTTGAAATATCCAATAAATTTCATTCCACTTCATGATTGTGTCCCACTTGTTGTTGATTCTTCACAAAAAATTACAGTTTTATATCTTTATGTTTGAAGCCTGAAATGTGGCAAAAGGTCGCAAAGTTCAAGGGGGCCGAATACTTTCGCAAGGCACTGTAAAAATTACTGCAGGTAGTGCAATGTAGGCCTAACTTCACAAAGGTTTATTCAGCTACTGTACAATGCTGACAAAATACTAAAGTACAGCTAAAGCTTATATATGTAAGGCTCCTGACAAAGGATCTCCCAGTTCTCCCAGGTCATTTTTCACAGAAACACCTTTTTATATTACAGTCCACACCAACAACACAGTAGTTTTGGAAAATAACTAAGTCAGGTTTTAACTTGAAGATACTGGTGAGGACATGTTGAGTTCACCAGAGTCACTTTTATCACTGACTTTATCAACCCAGTGCCTCTATGTTACTTTCTGCCAGCTTGGTTGAGCTTGTGAAATGTCTTGTGAAAGGGGCTTTACTCAGGATTTCTGTTCTTACACAGGACCTTTCCTTTTTCAGTGTGGTAACTGCTTGACGGACCGGCCTGACAACAACACAGGGACACCCTCCTGTCACAGACATAAGTATGGGAGCGAAGGTCAGACATCCTCCCATTTCTTCCTCCAGCACTTCATGAATGAAATCCCTCCCTGCTGAGCGGTGAGTCCCGGATATCGTTTAGATTAAGTCTGCAGTCCTCCATGTATTCTCACTTGTGTTTGTTTTATAATTGATTTATTCATCCACTTTTCTTTCAATAATAAACTATTTAATGTGCAATTCCTGTGAGTTCCTGTGATGAAAGATTCATACTGTCGATTTTTAGTTTTCACCTACACTTTAAAAGTCTTCATCTGAAAGCACTGGTTTGGTTGGCGCAGTAAAAACAACATTTTCCTGTCTGGTTTTCTAATATAAAATATGAAGAATATTTAATTTGACTGATGAGGGTCATTATTATAAAGATAGTGTTTTTGTTTGTTTGGTAAGTACATGTTAAGTACATCTTGTCAGTCAGAATGAAATATCCTGATGTAGAGTACTTTGAAAAGTGCACTCATATGTCATCATAAACCACATTATTATGATTTACCATTTAGATTCATTCTGAAGATGTTAGATATTACCAGGCATCTGAGGAAAAGTACAACCGGGTCATGTACAAACAAATGTTTTCTTTTTCACAGATTTGACACCACATAAAAAAGAAGACAGTTAAAAAAAGGGGAAGTGGCAAATTTACTGAATCTCAAAACTCAAAACTGCTTTGTGTGGTCACACAGCTTTCTCCTTCCCATTTTTATTCAACCACCAAACCTACAACTGCTTTTAAGAGAAGCACATTAAATCACATTTTTGACCATCTTTCCCACATTTTCACACCGACTCATCTATCTGGGTGAAACAGACCAAAATGCCACTGAAGCAAAATGACATGTTAAACATGACGACCAACGTTTACCATCCAACCTGACAGCACTGGAGAGGATCTGCAAGGAGGAATGGCAGAGTATCCCCAAATGCAGGTGTGAAAAACTTGTTGCATCATTCCCAAAAAGACTCATGGCTGTATTAGCTCAAAAGGGTGCTTCTACTAAATACTGAGCAAAGGGTCTGAATACTTATGACCATGTGATATTTCAGTTTTTCTTTTTTAATAAATCTGCAAAAATGTCAAACATTCTGTGTTTTTCTGTCAATATGGGGTGCTGTGTGTACATTAATGAGGAAAAAAATGAACTTAAATGATTTTAGCATATGGCTGCAATATAACAAAGAGTGAAAAATTTAAGGGGGTCTGAATACTTTCTGTACCCACTGTATAGCAAAACCTAAGTCATAGGTATTCTAAACCCCTGTGTTAAGTATAAATCTAGTTAGTATTCATGGGACCCCCTCCTGTGTTCTGAGTGAAGTGTTTCAGGTGTTGCTTCGTGGCAACAAACCCTAGATACTTCAAAAGAGTATGTTAAAATTCATGGCATAGTAGAATTTTCAAGTGGACATCCATTTAGTCATGTATGGGAGGCTTCAGAGGAACCTGTTCCCTGAAAAACCACAAGGCATCAGAAACTCCTTTACTCTTTGCTCAAAGTATATTTCTTTTCTTTTTCCTGTCTCCCAGACTGGCAATTGAACAGTTGCAGGAAAAGGAGGTGCCTGAGCTGAAAAACCGTCTACACACAGTGAACAGAGAAATCGAGAGACTGAAGGATGATTTGGAGGAGCAGGAGACTCTGCTCAGTACTCTGATGTCAGAGGATGAAACAGTCAAAGCCTGCCAACAAGACATTTCTCTCATGGACAGATACCTGGTACCATCCTCCTGCTTTCTCAGTCTTTGAGACCACCTCTGTCCAACCTGTACATTCTGATCCTCAGTAAAGACACAACCAGTTTCTGCCTCTACTGCTTTCATTTTTACTCTTTCTTCCCTTTTAATCTTTACACCCTTTTTGTCTTAATCCGCTCTTCACCCAGAATGTTTTCCTTGGTTCCCTGTCAGCACTGTTTCTCATTTTCGCAATTTTCTGATTTGTCAGAGAAGAAACGTGATTTAATTGGCATTTGAGTTGTGACACTGACATAATCATCACACTAACACACTTATAAAGTCCCAAAAATTGCTGTACCCTCCGGTCTTGTACATAATTTTTTCTCTCCAGATGGACCTTAAAGAGGTGGACAGGAAAATAGCTCAACAGGAAGCCAAACTCCAGGGGGTAGACCTGACCAGAACCATCCAGCAAGTCAGTCAGGAGAAACAAGAAACTCAACTCAAGATAGACACCAGTAAGATGACATAATACAGGCACACCCATTTAGAGGGACATTTATTTTTATTACAGTGTTGATCTTCTGTTGTAGTTTCACCATCTCTTCTTGGTCACTTGTTTTATCTTGAACTGCTGAGATGTGATCCCCACATGTTTGACGCAAAGTCAAAGTCGTACAGATCATCAGGTTAAACAAGACTTTTTTTTTTTTTTTTTTAAAGATGTTTTCTTTTGTTCTCGCCTGTTTGTGTCCTTGCAGCCTCCAGCAAGATGGAGCTCAAACGTAAGCTGATTCAGGACCAGCAGGAGCAGATTCAGGCACTGAAAAGTGCCGTGAATGAGACGAGAGCTGAGAAGCTCCAGCTGAGCAGTGATCTGCAGAAGCAGCAGCAGCTGGCGGAGCAGTGTGTCGAGTTCACCGCTGAGATACAGGCTTTAACCAGAGACATCAGGGTACTTTTTGTTTGTTTGTTTGTTTATGCAAGCTTCTTCTGAGAAGTTGTAATATAATTTTCATAAATGGTCACTGTGTATGGCCTGCATTGATTCACTTTTTTATATGTGCACAATAACAGTAATGCTGTGGTGTTTATGTTTCACTGTACTTTTAGTTCACCTCTTTCCATGTTCTTGTTTACTTCATTTCTTTTACAGTAAAATAAGAATGTCTGTTCCCTATAAATATGCCATTTTGTCCCTTTTCCCCTACGATGTGTCCAACTAGGAAGCAAAGGAACAGCTGTCCCCTTTGTCTGCTGCTTTAGAGAAGCTGCAGCAAGAGAAGCAGGAGCTGATGGTGCGCAAGAGGGAGAGGCAGGAAGAAGGACAGGAGAAGGTGGATACATTCTCTCTTCTGTCTTTGTTTCACTGCACTTGTGTTCTTTACTGAAAGCTGCATGAATTCTGCAACAGTGGCTTTACTCACATGGCAACGGGACAAGGTAGATTATGACTGGATATATTTAATATTGAGATATTAATAGTCAACAGTGTTTTAAGGAGCTTAGAAGGTTATAAAAATATATACTGTTGTGGTTCCATAGTTTAAGAAATGGTACTAACCAGGTCATATCCTGATAATGATTGAAGTATCACGGGGAATTGTTTACAAGCAGTTGTGAACTACTTGTGCTACATATGACTTTTTGGATGCCTACTCAGTCTTGTCACTATTCTAACACTCACTGACAGATCGGTGCTATAAAAGAGAGAGTGAAGGTTATCACCACGCTGGAAAAAGACATCAACAAATACACAGATGAGGGCAAAGATGAGTACAAAGAGGTAATAGGTTTTCCACTATCCTACTAGATACATGTGTTTGTTTGTTTTCTGGTTCCTCCATGTGTCATTTTGTCATGGACATTGCATACATACATTTACTATGCACAGTAAATGTATGCTGTCTTTATTCACTTTGAAACACCTGCTTAGTTTGCCCATTTCTTCACATGACCTTATCATTATTTTTGTTGATATTATCTGTATAAGTTTGACTAAAATTGTATGATTGATGATTTGTGAAATTATTGAACATCTGCTCCTGTTTCTCTTGTAGCAAAAAGAGTCTGAGCTTCAAGAAACTAATACTCATCTACATGAGGCTGAGAAGCATAAAGAGAAGATCAACAAGGAGATTGGAAACATTCGCCAGGACATAGATACCCAAAAGGCACAGCCTCCTGCTTCATTATTGTCATATTTAATGTTTTTCTGTCTCTGGTCTTCCATTTTTATTGAAAGTTACAAGTTCAGTCCATGATTGTACCGGCGAGGGCAGTGGAACACTCTTCTGTATGGTCTTTAACTAAAACACCTACTTAGAGATGGGTATTGCCCCGGCAGGTTTCTGCTGTAGGAACATGTAGAGAGACATTGCACAAGTACTTTTGATAGTAGTTAATACATTTGTACCTTTTTCATATTTCTTAGGTCCAGGAGCGTTGGTTGCAGGACAACCTGACGTTGAGGAAGCGTGTTGAGGAGTTGAAGGAGGTTATGGCTCAACATGAGGCTCGTTCAAAAGAAATGGGCAATATGCAAGTGTTGCAGCTGCGCCGGTAAGAGCACTGTACCATTATCATTCATGTGTAAGATCACTGAGTTTGATAGCATGATAAAAGGGGCCCAAGCTGTACAGAGGTTAAGTGTTCAAGATAGCCCCAGTCTCCTTTATCTCAGAGCTGTCACACTTGTATCTGTAAACCATATTTTCTACTGGGCACAGCGGCACAGAATGGCAGCATCACAGCAGCCGGAGCTGATTGCTGCCACTCTATCCTAAACTGC
>NW_018127922.1:1456463-1471891 GCF_001952655.1 Monopterus albus | reverse complement strand
TCACAGCATCCAGAGCTGATTGCTGCCACTCTATCCTAACCTGCTCTTCCCACCAGGTGTGCCACAGCATGATTTAGAAGCATCCCCAAACCGGTTTGGCGCTCTGCTTTGCTAAAAATGTGCTTCAAGTGTAGACTTTTCAGACGCCATATCAAGCAGCACAGAGCAGATGAGACGAGCAGAAAGTCCGACATGCAAATGATAATAGAATCTGATTAATTTCCAAAATAAAACACTAGCCTAAAACACTACAACATAAATAAACACGATTAACACGGAAAAATAAACCGTTAGATCTTCTGTAAATGTAATTCTACAAAAATGCCTATTCCAACTGAGGAAAAAGTTAGCACACCCTAGCCCCTAATAGCTAGTGTTACCTCCTTTGGCTGAAATAACTGCAGTGAGACGGTTCTTGTAGCCATCTAATAGTCTCTGACATCGGTCTGAGGGAATTTTATCCCACTCCTCAATGCAGAATTGTTTCAGCTGTGAGATGTTTGAGGGGTTTCTTGCATGTACAGCCCTTTTCAAGTCACCCCACAGCATCTCAATGGGATTCAGGTCTGGACTTTGACTCTGCCATTCCAGGACTCTCCATTTCTTCTTTTTCAGCCAGTCTTTGGTTGATTTACTAGTATGTTTTGGGTCATTGTCATGTTGCATGGTCCAGTTCCGCTTCAGCTTTAATTTTCTAACCGATGGTCTCACATGTTCTTCAAGCACCTTCTGATACACAGTAGAATTCATGGTGGATTCTATGATGGTGAGCTGACCAGGTCCTGCTGCAGCAAAGCAGCCCCAAACCATGACACTTCCACCTCCATGCTTCACAGTTGGTATGAGGTTCTTTTCCTGGAATGCTGTGTTTGGTTTACGCCAAACATGTCCTCTGCTCTGGTGTCCAAATAATTCAATTTTGGACTCATCTGTCCAACGAACATTATTCCAGAAGTCCTGGTCTTTGTCAACATTCTCTCTGGCAAATGTCAGTCTGGCCTTGATGTTTCTCTTAGAGAGCAAAGGTTTCCTCCTTGCACGCCTCCCATGCAAGTTAAACTTGTGCAGTCTCTTTCTGATTGTAGAGGCATGCACTTCTACATCAACAGTAGCCAGAGCCTGCTGTAGGTCTCGAGATGACATTTTAGGGTTTTTGGAGACCTCTTTTAGCATCTTGCGGTCTGCTCTTGGGGTGAACTTGCTGGGGCGATCAGACCTGGGCATGTTGGCAGTTGTTTTGAAAGCCCTCCACTTGTAGACTATCTTCCGGACAGTGGAATGGCTGATTTCAAAATCTTTTGAGATCTTTTTAAATCCTTTACCAGACTCATAGGCTGCTACAATGTTTTTTCTGAAGGCCTCTGACAGCTCTTTTGCTCTCACCATGGTGCTCACTCTCACTTCAACAGTCAGGAGCACACCAAACTAAATGTTTGAGGTTTAGATGGGGCAAGCCTCATTCAAAATGCTGAGTAACGATCTACTAATTATGTGCACCTGGTGTGATATACCTGTGTGTGATTTGAGCCATTTTAAGAGGGCATACATGTGAGGGTGTGCTATCTTTTTCCTCAGTTAGAATAGGCATTTTTGTAGAATTACATTTACAGAAGATCTTAAAGACTTTTCTTCAGTTTTACTTGTTTAGTTGTATTACTTTAATCTCTCTGTATTGTTAAAATTGAGATTAAATAACCATATATTAAAACATGTTACAAAATACACATGCTTTCAAAGGGTGTCCTAATTTTTTCACATGACTGTACCTATCCTACTTACGTGATAAAAGCCATAAACTTCCACAGAAATCTGGATGCAGGAAAAGTCTGATGGCAAAACGCTGCGCTTCACCTTCCACGTCTGCTTCCTCTCGGTAGGGTATGCTGCTTTGGGGACAACTAAACATGCTTTGCAATTGTGTTGTCACAAAGCCACGGCTAGTGGAAAACGGGGTAGAGGTTACAGCTGGATTTACATCTTGGCAGACACTTCAGTGAAACTATGGTCATACTGGTGGTGATATTAGAAGTTAGTCACAATGCTCTCAACTCATCTGCTTCTGTGGCTGTTTAGAGAACGACGTGAGGCAGAACACAAGTTAGAAGAACTGAAGAAGAGCCGCAGCATTGCACTGGGTCGTCAGGGAGGTTTTGAGGAGGAGATACTCCAATACAGGTGAGATATACAGATACATTGTAACATTTACACAGTACAGAGCTGAACCAAATTTGGCTGAGATGTTCATTATTATATTCATCTTGTGTCTGAGGTACATTGTTGGGGTCTCTAATACCTATAGTGATGAGAAAATACATTTCCCCAACAATTTAACATTTTCATCACATACAGTGCCTTGCGAAAGTATTCGGCCCCCTTGAACTTTGCGACCTTTTGCCACATTTCAGGCTTCAAACATAAAGATATAAAACTGTAATTTTTTGTGAAGAATCAACAAGTGGGACACAATCATGAAGTGGAACGAAATTTATTGGATATGTCAAACTTTTTTAACAAATAAAAAACTGAAAAATTGGGCGTGCAAAATTATTCAGCCCCCTTAAGTTAATACTTTGTAGCGCCACCTTTTGCTGCGATTACAGCTGTAAGTCACTTGGGGTATGTCTCTATCAGTTTTGCACATCGAGAGACGGAAATTTTTGCCCATTCCTCCTTGCAAAACAGCTCGAGCTCAGTGAGGTTGGATAGAGAGCGTTTGTGAACAGCAGTTTTCAGTTCTTTCCACAGATTCTCAATTGGATTCAGGTCTGGACTTTGACTTGGCCATTCTAACACCTGGATATGTTTATTTGTGAACCATTCCATTGTAGATTTTGCTTTATGTTTTGAATCATTGTCTTGTTGGAAGACAAATCTCCGTCCCAGTCTCAGGTCTTTTGCAGACTCCATCAGGTTTCCTTCCAGAATAGTCCTGTATTTGGCTCCATCCATCTTCCCATCAATTTTAACCACCTTCCCTGTCCCTGCTGAAGAAAAGCAGGCCCAAACCATGATGCTGCCACCAACATGTTTGACAGTGGGGATGGTGTGTTCAGGGTGATGAGCTGTGTTGCTTTTACGCCAAACATAACGTTTTGCATTGTTGCCAAAAAGTTCAATTTTGGTTTCATCTGACCAGAGCACCTTCTTCCACATGTTTGGTGTGTCTCCCAGGTGGCTTGTGGCAAACTTTAAACGACACTTTTTATGGATATCTTTAAGAAATGGCTTTCTTCTTGCCACTCTTCCATAAAGGCCAGATTTGTGCAGTATACGACTGATTGTTGTCCTATGGACAGAGTCTCCCACCTCAGCTGTAGATCGCTGCAGTTCATCCAGAGTGATCATGGGCCTCTTGGCTGCATCTCTGATCAGTCTTCTCCTTGTATGAGCTGAAAGTTTAGAGGGACGGCCAGGTCTTGGTAGATTTGCAGTGGTCTGATACTCCTTCCATTTCAATATTATCGCTTGCACAGTGCTCCTTGGGATGTTTAAAGCTTGGGAAATCTTTTTGTATCCAAATCCGGCTTTAGATGTGCAAAACTGATAGAGACATACCCCAAGTGACTTACAGCTGTAATCGCAGCAAAAGGTGGCGCTACAAAGTATTAACTTAAGGGGGCTGAATAATTTTGCACGCCCAATTTTTCAGTTTTTTATTTGTTAAAAAAGTTTGAAATATCCAATAAATTTCGTTCCACTTCATGATTGTGTCCCACTTGTTGTTGATTCTTCACAAAAAATTACAGTTTTATATCTTTATGTTTGAAGCCTGAAATGTGGCAAAAGGTCGCAAAGTTCAAGGGGGGCCGAATACTTTCGCAAGGCACTGTAATGATTAAGAAACAGGGGTATCTCTTTCACTGCTGTGTGCATTCCTTTTGCTACTTGAGCATACCACATTTTTTCATTCATTTCATTAAGAAGTTACTCTTTGAATTGCAGAAAAGAGCTGCGAGAAGATCAGTATGACAAAGCTGATGAGCGCTACAGAAACAAGATGATCATAATGAGGACCACAGAGCTGGTCATTAAAGATCTGGATCTCTACTACAAGGCCCTTGATCAGTAAGTGTAGCCCCAACATGTACACACACACACACACACACACTTATGGTAGGTATTAACCACAATATTTTTCATTCCATACAAATGATGATCACTTGAATGATGATCAGTTGTCTGGCATAACAAATCGGTTGCGTTAGTGGAGAGGATGGTTCTAGTAGGAGGAAATCTGAGAGACATTATTAAGCCTGGGATAATATGTACAGACAGTGAGACAGACTGAAACCGAACTGAAAGAATGATTTCATGTAAAAGTGCAGAGGAACATGACCTATATTTGCAGTTGTACTTAGCAGTATGGCAATATGGTGATATCTTAAAAGCACAGAAAATACTGCTCCTTATCATTTTGCACTTGGATCCATTATGTAGACATACACTATGTTCTGTTGTATTAGAGTGGTATTTTCAGTAATGTGGGCTTTAAAAAGGAAGGCATAGAGTCTCTGACTTAATAAATTGAGATAGTTCTCCAGTATTTCTGGAAGCAAGAAGATAAGAAACATCATTTTTTTAATACAAAAGTGCTGAATGACTTTTTTTTTTAATGGCAAAGGATATTTGTCTTGGTTGGAATGGTTATTCACATAAGGAGCTCCATTAGTTCACTCCGATGCATTTGAAATGTACAAATATGGTAAACACTGTTGAATAATAGTTTATATAGATTATGAGAAGAAACATGGCACTAACACACACCAGCAATGTAGCATTTTTAACAGATCAGTTACCTGTATGCACTGTAAATGGCACCATTTTGAATCCTGCAACTACAACTTTGAATAAAGTCACAACATTTAATCAGCTCTGCAAGACGCCTACATTTGGCCGGCTAATGACGAGCAGTTTCAAGTTATCAGACTTTGATCCTCAAAATTAGGTCACCAAAGCCACTACAAAGTTGGTTGGTTGTTGGCTCAACATCCGCTGCATGATGTTGGGGAAACCAAGCTTGTACAGTGATGTCAGTCCTGTTGTCACTCTTCCAGGTAATGACACCGGCATTGAAGGGTTCAGTGGTTAAATATTTGACTATTACTAATAAGAGCAGAGTGGTGTTGCAGTAGGTAATGCCCCTTTCACAGCTAGTAGGGTCGGTTGTTGAACTCCTAGCTCTTTGGGACCATATCATATAATTTCTTTCAACATATCACCTTAACACACTTAGTGTAGACTTACTGTATTTGGGGCAGTGAAGCACCTGATTCTGTTAATGTGTGAAGCTAATGTCATCTCATTACTTGATGCTAACAAATCTCTGCTTGACGTTCAGTTTCATTTCAAGACATAGTGATGTCACTTATCATTCAGTCTGTCATTATTACCTTAACCGTCCAACTTTGCAGCTGCCGCTGATAAATAAAATGCTATTGCCAGTGCTGATATAAACATTTCATACAGCAATCTGCTTTTATTTTATTTTCTTTGGATATATGAATAATTCCGAACAGATTGTCTCATTAAGGATGAAAGCGAGCCTCAGTAAGGAAGTGTTAGCTCACATTCTCAGATACCATCTAAGAAAAGAGCAGAAACATCATTTATTCATGTGTGGTTTAGTCAAGGCATCAGCATTTGCACTGTTATCAAGATTAAAAGCAGGCTTTAGCAGTCTCACAGCAGACCAGGCATCCAGGTCATGGTTTCTGTCTGAATACACAGATGATTGTTTCATGGTAAGATGTTTTGATTTGAAGGGGAAAATTTCAAATGAAACTTCCTCTGTCATTCATTCTGCAACAGATTGACGTGTGCATGTTTTGTCAAAACCCTGAAGACAATGATGTGACTGTAACATACAGTATATATAGTCAAGTTCATAAATATTGGAACAATGATACCTGTTTTGGCATTTGGCCTCTGTATACCACCACACTGAATTTGAAACGAAATACACCAGATGTTAAGGAAGTCAAGGGGTTTGACAAAAGTGTGGCATTAACCATTCAGGAAATACAGCCATTTTCACACACCCATTGGCTCATAAGTAATGGAACAAACTGACATAATTAGAAACATAAGGATTGTCTTTAATACTTGGATGAAAATCCTTTGCAGCCAGTGAACCCATGGACGTGACCAAATGCTGGGTTTCCTCCCTCAAGATGCTTTGCCAGGCATTTACTGCAACTACCTTCAGCTGCTGCTTGTTTGTTTGTTTGCCTTCAGTAAGTGAAAAGCATGCTTTATTGGGCTGAGATCAGGTGACTGACTGGGCCAGAGAAGAATAGTCAATTTCTTTGCTTTGAGAAACTCTTGGGTAGCTTTCGTTGTATGCTTTGAGACATTATCCATCTGCAGTATGAAGTGGCATCCTGTCAGTTTTGCAGCATTTGGCTGAATCTGAGCAGAGAGTATAACCCTTTCAGAATTCACCCTGCTACTTTTATCAGCAGCCAGTTCATCAACAAACACCAGTGAGCCAGCTCCACTGGCAGGCATTCATGCCCATGCCATAACACCATGTTTGACAGGTGATGCGGTATGATTTTGATCATGAGTGGTTCATTTCCGATTCAGTGTGGTGTTGTACAGAGCCCAAATGCCAAAGAACGTATAATTGTTCCAATATTTATGAACTTGACTTTACATTATTAGTATCTTGCATAGAGTTGAATACGTCCACACACACACACACACACCCTCACATCCACAAACCAGTGTTAAATCTTCCTATGTTTTGCTTCTTTTGTAAATGTCCTGCATTTATTGTTTTCTTTACTCGACCATCCTGTTAACATGCTGTTTTATGTTGTCATTTAAAAAAAAAGTTCAGTATTCACGAACAAAACAACCTATAAAGTCCAAGAGACGAAAATCGGTTTTATTGATCTCATCAGCAGTATATTGTATCTTAAACCTAACTGCTGAGTCAGCAGTTATTTAGGTAGATTACATTGTGACAAATTGGTGAATAAGAGCTCCTTCTATCTTTTCTTCCGTTCGTCATGGTTTTTCTGATAATTCACCATATGTGGGCTTTGGAAGAAACACTTTGGGGTATTCTGTTATCGTTATGGTGTTTTCAAACCACAGAGTTGCTAGAATATAGATAAAATGTTTCTTGGTATTCAGGAAAAGAATGTTAAGTTGAACTGGTGTTATGTTAGCTTTGTCATGTGCTCTATCAATATTAGATTGATATGGTAAAAAAAACAAATTGCTGTTGTTACATTTTGCAACCAAATGATCAGAATATGACTTTGCCATTCGAAGTCTGCAGCAGTAAATTTGTTTAACCGCATTAAGCTTTGTGATGGCTATCTTTGTTAGTTTGTGTTATCTGCCATTTTTTTCTGTATGCTTGCACACTGCTGTGTGGTCTTCACGAACCAACCGAGAGTTTAATCTACCATGTGCTCTAATCCGGCCTCATGTTCTGTCTCTGTGTTCTCCTTTTCATCTGTGACACCCAGCATGAATACTGGTTTGTATCCTGTTGTTTCCCTGCACATTTTTTACTGTATTGCACCAGGCCACATGAAGGTCAACCAGATTTTTCTTTTATACAACATGCCATTCATTCAAAGCACATGTAGCCGTTGTGAACTTTTGAAAAAGTAACGACAGACAGAAGATGGCCAGTGTGGTGTGACTTATCTACTGTTACAATATTTTATACTGTGTGCAATTTGATATTTATAACTCTAGTAAATATTTAGTTTGTAAAAAAAAAAAAAAAAAAAAAAAAAAGTTGTTATTGTGTTTTTATTTTTCACAGAACAATCATGAAATTCCACAGCATGAAAATGGATGAGATCAACAAGATTATCAGAGACCTGTGGCGGAGCACCTACAGGGGTCAAGGTGAATCTCACTTTTAAAAAATTTTTGTCATCTGTCAGTGTGTCACCACTTTCTCCTGCCTGCTTTCCAGACATTGAGTATGTGGAGATCAGGTCTGATATGGATGAGAATGCATCTGCGGGAGCAAGGCGTAGGGTTTACAACTACAGAGTAGTTATGGTGAAAGGAGACACAGCTCTGGATATGAGAGGACGCTGCAGTGCTGGTCAGAAGGTACTAGAGAAGTGTTTTGTTGTATGTGTGTATCACAAGAGGCAGTTAATTGCATTCATATAATAACATTACAATATTTTCCACTGAATTATGATGTAAGCAAATGGTGTACAAATCAGCAGTCCATATGTTTGTTTTTTTTTCTTTTGAGTAATTTATTCTAGTTTTTGTCCCAAATGTGTCTGTGTGTCTAGGTGTTGGCATCCCTGATCATCCGTCTCGCTCTGGCAGAGACCTTCTGCCTAAACTGTGGGATCCTGGCCCTGGATGAGCCCACCACCAACCTGGACCGGGAGAACATTGAGTCACTGGCACACGCCCTTGTAGAGTCAGTATACAGTATAAACACACTATACTTGTGAGGACCAACACTGACACGATGACCTGATCCCTAGCTTTATTTGAAACCTAACCCTAATTGAAGCCTTAAAACCAAGTCTTCATGTTCAAACAGACAGTTGAAGAAGTGAGGATCACCTTAAATAATAGGTCTGAAACTCTGGGTAGAAGGGTAGTAGGGTAAAAGTCCAGAAATACAGACACAGTGACTTGTGCAACCTGCTGGCTCTGTGTCCCCAGCCCTTCTTTGGACTGGCTAAAGCTCTGCACCAACAATGTGCAAAAGGATGCTTTGACATGGACATGTTACTATAGATCAGGCGTACTGAAATGGCAGACTCCAATCTAGATCCAGACCCAAAGAGGTTTCCATCCGGATGGTGAAGTGTGTGAGCATGAGCCATAATAATTTTGTGTACTTTCTGTGCTATTTTTGCTCTCCCTCCCCAGAATCATTAAGAGTCGCTCTCGCCAGCGTAACTTCCAGCTGCTGATCATCACCCACGATGAGGACTTCGTGGAGCTGCTGGGGCGCTCCAGCTACATTGAGCACTTCTATCGCATCCGTAAGAACCAGGACCAGAACTCTGAAATCGCAAAGTGCAGCATCAGCTCCCTCTCCTCCTATGTCCACTGAGCAGACAACTGACTATTTAAATCCTGGAAATACACAGTAAACCTTGATATTTAGGTTGGGCAAAGTTCATGCTCAGTTCATTGAGTTCAAAAGAAGTTCAAATGTCTTCAGGGTTTCTGGGGCATAAAGAAAATTACTTTCTAGTCAGTCCTTGTGTTACTAGCTGGAAAGTTAGATGCTCTGCACGCTACTTAAGCTATGCACGCCAAAGAGTCAAATACCCATAATTCAAAATAGAATATTTCAATTTGCAATGCATTCATCAGTTCAACAAGGGCAAATTCTGTACCATGTTTTTCTCCATCCAGCTGGAAAACGTTTCAAGGAACTCTCTGGAAGCGTACTGTGTTTCTAATACTCCTTTGAAAGTCACAGCTCAGTAACTCAGACTTCATCATCACATCCTGTATGTCACCTAGAAAGTAGTAGGTGAGGTGCCTTTGAAAAACCCATACATTCAGAGGTCATAAAAACACAGAATCTAGGGCAGACTGGGTGATCTGATTAACTCTGATGTGTGTGTAATTCTGTTTATAGATATTAAATATTTAAAATGTCTTAATTGTTCTTGAAGTGTTTAATGGATCAGGATGGTTTTATATTTTCATGTGAACTACATGGATGCCTTCAGTCTTTACAAAGTGTCCATGGCTATCACATGACCGGCAGCGGCAACAGAAGAACCTGTGGTGTAACATTATGGATTACAGTTGTATTTTTCATCTATGTGAAGGACATGGAATGTCATATACTGTAAGACTCTTTAATTGGAGTGAAGGTTTTTTTTTTTTTTATTCTTTTAAGTTCAGAGAAACACGGCAACGTTTTGGTGAAGTTGCTCATCAACCACCAAATCTTATCATCTTATTTCCCTGCATTTTGTTTGTGTGTGTGTGTGGGTGAGTGTGTGTGTGTAA
The DNA here is from genome assembly GCF_001952655.1 of Monopterus albus. Taxonomy (NCBI): domain Eukaryota; kingdom Metazoa; phylum Chordata; class Actinopteri; order Synbranchiformes; family Synbranchidae; genus Monopterus; species Monopterus albus. The sequence goes on along the minus strand of NW_018127922.1, from coordinate 1,461,913 downwards.
TGAGGGGAAATGCCTAGAAAAGGCGTGGCAAAGCAAATGGCAAATATAAATTGTTCTAAGTCAAGGTCTCAGTGAGGTGCAACTTGGCAACTGAAAGATCAGTTTAAAGGCTTCTTGAAAAAGCGTCATCCAGACATTGACGACCAACGAACAACTGTTGTGAAGATGACTGTGCTTCTGCTGGGATCCACTGTGGCACTGCTGCTACTCTCAGCTGTTGCCTCTCCTGTTCGTAACACCTCTCCCTCATATGACAATAACCTAAACCTAAACCATATAATTGATCTGGTTGGAGAATACAATGGATCTCTGAGAAGGGTAAGCATAACTATTTTCTTGCTTGTTAAATTGTTTTTGCAGCAGTTTCTTGGTGCATAATCCTGTTAACAATGGAAAAAAATAAGCGTTTCCATTATGTGCTGCAGGAAATCGTGCAGGATGTGCGTCCTCTGGTTGAAGCTGGATGAGAACCTTCTGTTTTTGTTTTTTTTCTCATTTTTAATTTTTGCTCATAGGTCAGATGCTGTGATGTTTGGCAAAACGCCTAGTACTAGTTTGATTGATTTATATTTATGTTAGTCTTGTATCAGGAACAAAACAAGGTAACTTAAGAAGCTAAATTACAGTGAATATTGTCTAATAAATTTTTTTAATGTGCTGTTTTTTTTCTTATGTCCATACAGGATGTGTTCTACTGCAAAGTGCATGATATCCTGAAGAACTATGTCAACGTCAGCCTGACTGTGAGGAAGACTGTGGGGAATTTGAAGATATTTATCAAACACCAAAAAAAAGTGCATGATATCCTGAAGAACTATGGCAAGTTCAACGAGACTGTGAGGAATTTGAATATGTTTATCAAACACAAAAACGTAAGCATAACCTTTGACAGCCCACTTTTCAAATCAGAAAGGTTAAATCTATGTTACAAAGGTCTAAAGTGGAAAAAGATATAGGCTGAAAGCTGGTGTGCTCACCCCTGTTTTTTTTCCTCTTTCAGGCAAAGTGTCCAGACTTGCTTAAAGATGTGGAACTAACAGATTTCTATGAACTCACTTTCTTGTTCAAACATCTCACCACTTGCATCCAGAAGAGAAACTTCAGCATGGAAGCTGGTGTGCTCACCCCTGTTTTTTTTTTGTCCAGTGTCCAGACTTGCTGTCCAGACATGTGAAACCAACAGAATTCCCTGCACTCACTGTCTTGTTCGAACATCTCATCACTTGCATCCGGAATAGAAACTTCAGCAGGGGCAACAAAAGCAAACAGTGAATCCTCCCAGACCTGTGACCATCAGACATTCTCTAAAGCTTGACATTGACAATGAGACAGAAAATTAGCGGTACTATAAAATCTAACAAATAGCCATTTAATCCATTGAATCTGTTCGTTTAGCACTGCAGTCACTGTGGAGACTTGTTAAAAGGTCTCAGCTCACTTACCTAGTACAAAATAAAACATAGAAGTTGTTGGCACTTGAATTTTAGCACCGTCAAATACATCTACATATTTATTTTTTTCTTTGTATTTAACATAAGTTAATAATGTATGGCTGTTTTATATATTTAAACTACATATTTGTTGCTCCCATGCGGCATTGAAATGTGTTTACAGAAAAGTAAATTGTATTGCCATTGATCGTATCATCTATGACAATGTGTTGACCTCTTTCACCTCTTACAATACAAAGAAGCCTTAAAATGTTAATATTTTTTAATGCTCCGATATTCACTTTTCTATTTCTTTAAATACGCTGTATCTGTAACCTTGACCCCGTTGTATGTGGCATGAACATGTCTTTGGTATTGTCAAATTTAACTAGATATCTGTTGGATACAAGAGGAATTAAACCTTGAAATCAGGAATGTAATTGGATTTTAGAAGGATTGCAAAAATAAACATTTGAAAAAGTGCCCTGACAAAAGAAATGCTGTCACTGTCTTTGTATTGCACAGTAATCAAGAGACAAATGTGCTGGTACAGTAGAGGCTGATGGAAGCAGGTGATACAGAAAACGCCTTACATAAAGCTTCTTGGTGGTTGTACATTTGTCTCAGTGGTATTATGGTAGGGGTCACTGAAGATGTGAAGCTGGCAGAGGCCCCAGACCATCATGGTTCATGGTGGTTTCACTCAGCTGGTATTGTGCTCATATGGTGAATACTAAATACTCATTGTTTGACCAGCCAATGGCCAGGTAGTGTCAGGGGGCCCTCTGGTGGATTTACCTTGCCATTAGTGATGAGGTTAACCCACATCTGGGATAATCGGTTTGATGTGGCGGTTACTTAAATGACATATTTATCATAATACAATTGTAAGGTGTTTACAGAAGAAGTCAGTCTTACTATTAATGAATGGCGGGTGTATGGAGATGAGTTGTGCTGTGTGTCGTTACTTGTTCTAAATCTGAAGATCTTGAATGCAAAATTCACTAAAGGTAGCTATTGTCTTAGCTACTCTTCATTATAAACATTTTAATTTGTAATGTTTATCTCATTCAAAATGGCAAAAAGATTTAGTCTCAAATTTAATTTATTTCAAAATTGGTTTATAAATAAAGCAGGATACAAAAATAAAAACCAACATGATAATTGAAATTGCATTAGTAGTCTGTATGTTGTAACCCAGGTAATCACTGACTTTTTAATATGACCCATGGGAACCACACAGTAAAATGTTTTAATATTTACAGTATATGTTTGCAGAAACACTGATGGGTCTTGAAATAGCAATGCAGAAACATTTAGAAGTTCAAATGATCGCTCAAATATTAATGATTCTGTAAATCATTCAGCCCACAAAGAACCCTGTTTTGGTGGCGCTCACCCCAGAAATACATTGGTGTAGCTGCTCTCTCTGTTTCTGAGGTGAGCTGCTTCCCTGACCGACCGAGGAGCTCTGAAAGAAACATGTTTCCCCACTCTTTTCCTCATTGCTTTGGACAGTGTACCTGTCAGTCAGTGACTTGATGCAGTGTGAGAGCTATATGGGAAGGTTTGTGCTTGGTGGTGGCGGTGGGGTTTCTGTGTGGCGTTCAGCTGTGTGAACAGTAGCTCCCCCATTACTAAATAAAGAGAATCACTTTCTTTTTTAACTGTTCTTTTTATAGAGCCTTTGGAATATTCCAAATCCTTAGTATAATCTTCCCTCGCATGCTTTTACTGAAGGACTTCAATGGACAAGTAAACTTCCCCTTTAATATTGTTTGTATTTTCAATGGGTCATTACGCCGCATAGTCATTTTCTTGTAGACCATGTACAGTACACTGATCAGCCATAACATTATGACCAAAATCTTGGTAAGATGTACTTTTATTATACTTATTATACCTTTTGTTTGGTTAGTTTATTTTAGGGTAATTTAAAGTTAAATGTCTTTGTAATTATGTCATATTGCATGTTTCCAGAATTCATTCCTACTATTTTATAATTTGTCATTTTACCTGCTGCAATTAGCAGAATTATTTATAAAATGTTGTTAAACTTTGTTTGTTATCAGTTTAAAATATCTTGCTGGTAATTTTGTTGCTTGGTGAACCAGAAGACAGTGTAACCGCTGTGCTTTCACATGTACAGTACCTCATACTATTCAACAGTTTGGTTTTGTTATGAACTAGAACCTGAACAGTCTGTTACTGATATCATGTGGCCTCAGTAAAGGATAAACTAAGATTTGTTTTAGATTTGTTTTGACTACCGATTATAGAGAACATTACAATGGCTGCAAATCTAAATCCCACTTGGGTGTTTTTGTAAGTATGTAAATGAGCACGAATCACCCCAAGGCAATATAATCAGATTAGTTTTTCAACTATATCACAGCAGCTTTGTTCCTCTGATTGGATCAGCAGGTATCATGCTGTCAGTTCCAGAATATCACTGCGTCCGGTGCCTCACATGTTCCAAACTTTGCTGAGTGACCAGCATTAAGTAAAGTTAACTGACTTTGGGTGAGGCTAAGCTGATCCTGGATTTTTACTTGTGTTTAGAGTGGCTTGATGAAAATCAGTTGGTTATGTTCTCCCCCCTTGATCCGTACACATACAGACATTCTCGCTGAGCGCTGGCTGCCTCTGCTGCTGCTTTATTGTGTTCCTGGTCGATTAGCCTCGGGGCTGTCTTCAGGGCCTGGGGCCAGTGGGAGCAGATAGGGGGGAGGGCGGGTGACTGCATCTGCTAGGGTACCTCCTTCAGGGGCCCCACTGTGGCCTGGCTCGGTTTTCATGCCTGTCTTCAAAGGCACAGCCCCGTGGAGAGAGAGAAAACGGAAGACAGTTCATCGACTGTGATGCTGCCATTATTTTCCCATGTGCCCTCAGTCACTGTACAATATCTGGGGTGATGGGCTATGTCAACACCGAGCTGCTTTTCACTTCTCTATAGGCCATCAGATATGCAAAATGTTGACATTCAGTGATTTTTTGAAGCATTCTTGTCTTTTATCATTTTAATTAATTACATTTTTTTGGCAATTTCTGGCCTATGTTGTTGATAACTTGATTGTTATTTATCTTGGTTTAATATTAACCAAAAAACCCTACTCAAGTTGATTTTAAGATTACATTTGTCTGGAGATTTTTTTTTGTGATATATTAGTCAAATTATTCAATAGCCTACACTGTTTCCATGGCCTACAGTAGTTTACAATTTATCTTCAAAACAAAAGCTGCAATATCCGATCTTTACATTTAGAATAAACCCTGGCGTGCACAGCTAATTAAGATGCTGATTAATGGTCATAACTTTGGATTTGATGATGCCCGTGCTATGCAGGACGAGACAGCATCATCTCCCCTTGGCTGTAGCTCCTCCTGGTGCTCCTGCTGTCACAGCAGCTTAGTGTCAGAGTCCGGCAGGAAAGCACTCACCTTGACATGTTCAACTTGGAAATAAGAACTAAATCCAGACAGTCAGGATGACAGACATGTCGGCCACTAGGGATTCTTTTTTCAACTTTTCTGTGATACTCTTTTTATTTTTGTTACCATTTCCCACTTTCCCTTCACATTTTCATTTTATTTCTATCTGGATTTCCATTCTTTTGCATCTTCCTCCTCCATTTGCTTCCTTCCGTGTGTCTTGTCTTTCTTCCTTTCTACCCTTTTCATCCCCTTTGTTCCTTCAGTATTTCATCTTTTTTATTTTATCTATTCCTTCCTTCTGCACTTCCTTTCCCTCCTTTATCATTTCTTTCATCTTCTCTTTGTTTCTGTAATTAATTCCTTCCTTCTGTTCCTCTTCCCTTCTTCCACCTTTCCTTCATCTGACTACACTACATCCACATTTTCTTGAAGAGGATTATTATGTTCAGTATGTTGGTTCTGCTGTATGTTCACATACTTTAATCTGTGTGTGCTTCACAGTAAAAAAAAAAAAAAAAAAATCACGCCACACTGAGTTATTTCTGGCTGGTTAATCTTATTTCTCTGGGCACTTTGATAATGGAG
>NW_018127922.1:1453528-1456373 GCF_001952655.1 Monopterus albus | reverse complement strand
GCCCAGTGCCCCTTCGTGATATCCATGATATTATTTTGTATTTTTGGAATTAGTACACATACGTGTACATACAGTATATATAAAACAGAGCTCACTTGAGAACAATACTGGAATAAAATGGTAGAACTCCAGTAATGTATGAAATACAGACACATTTTACCTTATCAAGCCTAAAAGATGGATCTCTCTCCACCTGTGCTCATATTCCTTCAGTTGTGTGTGTGCACATCTCAGTATTCTCAGTCCAAATGACATAACACAGACAAAAGCAAGAAACCCCACAACACTTAAGGTGCTTATGAACTGAAAATCACTTAATTTATTACTAAAATCATTAGTGATGAATTATCTGTCAATTGATTAATTTGATAGTTGTGTCACCATACGATGACATCTCTGTCAGTCAGCCCTGATGGCCTCTTACATCATATCTCTATCAGTGGTAGAAGTATTCAGATCTTTTACTTCGGTCAAAGTAATGCGCCTCAGTAAAAATACTCAATTACAAGTAAAAGACTTCATACTTATTTAAAAAAAAAAGAAGTATTATAATCAAAAGTATAAAACTATAATTACACTTTGCAAATATTTAGAAAAAGAAGCTTTATTTTATTGTAACATGTACAATGAAATTTTGTTTGGAGCCAAGGGCCCCGGGCCTCTGCGTGCATATGCGCCGCCATCGCGGGCAACTTGTGGGGTTCAGTGTCTTGCCCAAGGACACTTCGACATGTGGACTGCAGGCACCGAGATTCAAACCTTCAACCTTCCGGTTGGGAGATGACCGCTTTACCCACCGCACCACTGTCACCCCCATCTATACGTGTGTATACTGTACTATATTTATTACTGATGCATTAAGTGAAAGCAGCGTTTTAACATATTAGCTGCCTGTAGGTGAAGCTGATTAGGCTCTTGGGTCATTTTGTTGTATAATTGTAGTGTATCCTTTTGAAACCATATACAGAAGATTAGCACAAAATTTTCTTATGTCAGAAGTGTGTTTGATATGGTACTTACTGTATGTGAGTGAACTGGCTAGCACGTACCTATAGCCACACCACTTATGTGTATTAAACAGCGTAGGGAACAGGAGCTACACATGCGCCGCATTTCCTGCTGTCCCTTTAAAACACATCCATCATGCTGGCCTCAAGTTTCCATAGAGTAACACAATCTCACCGTGAGTATGCGTGTGGATATCCATGATTGTGCTGTGTAGATTTCAGCAGTAGGTTGAATCCTGAGCTCTTCTGGTTTCTGATGATAACAGAAGGTGACTAACAGAGATGGCAGAGGTAGCTGTCTTCTTTCGCTCTGGTCACATTCTCATTTGTTGCTACTGGCATCAGATGAATTATTGAGTTTGAGGTGTCTTGGCCCTCACCCCTCTCCTCACATTCCCTCACTCTGCTCCCATGGATGGTAGCCATCCCCTGTGTGTGTGTGTGTGTGTGTGTTAAACTGAGAGAGACCTTGTGTAAACGTACTGCATGTGCATGCCCTCTTCAGCAATTAAACAGAGCTTTCATCCTCATTCTGTCAAAAATGGTCTTCCCTGCATGAAAACATCTCAGGCATGTGCACATGCACTCGTACACAAGTATGTTTTCATTCCTCTTTGAGACTTCACATTAACTTACATTCATTTCCTAGAGACTTATCCTAACCTTAACCATAACCACTACTTGCCTATCTCTAACCCTGCCCCCCATAACCTCACCCTAACCTTAAAACATGCTGTCACCCTAAAATTCAGTGATTCACATGGTGGGGGCCACTCTGTGGCCCTCGGAGTCCCCGCAATGTGATTAAAAGGGCACCACACATCCTGTATCTGTACATATTACCGATAATGCACAAATTGGCCCGTCGATCCAACATACCTTCATTATTGCCTCAGAAAATGTAATACACCTTTCAGCTGCTGCTGAATAATTGAGGTGCCCTCAGTCGCCACATGCTGCTGGTGCTCAAGCCTTCAGCTCAGCTTACCACCGGGCCACGACGTTATGATATCAATACGGCTGTTACAGGGATCAATTGTTCACACGGAGAATCTCCTTTTTTTTTTAAGCCTCACATTTACAGAAACGCCTCTCTCAAATATCCATATCACTGTAACAGTTTTATAGTTTGGGTTTTGTTGGCGATGTGCAGGGAAATGAGAAATGTAGCAGTTTAGAAAGAGGCAGATTTACGATGGCAACAGTTTGCATGTTCATTTGCCTTCCCCTGACAAAGTCATAGTCAGTATAGCACCATAAACTACCGAGTGGCAATAATCACCTCTCAGCATCAAAGAGAATATTAATAAGTGCCACAAACGTTTCCGTGTAATTGCAAAGTATTGATCCGCAGGCTGAAAGTCACACACCCGCAGGTCAGGTTGACTGTGGGGGGATTCCGATGGAAGCCTTTCATTTATTTAGTACTTTATTTTGTGTTTTCTTTTGTTTATTGTTAAGACATTTTTGGATATGAGCAATTTTTACACAGAGAAGAATCAGGAATTTTGAATAAAATGTCATTTTAGCAAATGAATAAAGTGGACCTGAAGTAAATTTACTAGAATACACGTTAAATACAATGCTAAGAGTCACGCTCATTTCCAGTAATAATAATAATAATAATATGTAAAAATGGCGTTTATAGCTTTTATAGAATTTTGTTAAATGTATAATAAAACGGACGTTAGTTGTAATTATGACCATTTACGATAAAATCAAATATAGACTAAATCAAATCAAAGTAAACACAATAATTAAAAGGAAACATATTAACCAAACAAGAAAATGAAAATGTTTTAATTTCGCTGTTTCCTCGTTAAACCTGCTGCAGTTCG
>NW_018127922.1:1441247-1453469 GCF_001952655.1 Monopterus albus | reverse complement strand
TAATTAATATTGCTTCGTGATTACTTAGTCATTTCAAATCCGTGCACGTCATAACTCGGTGACAGGAGGACATCCATAATTAAAACTGCTGTAATCAGCAAGAGGCCCCTGGCAGCACGGCGTGAAAGTCCCTGTAAAGACGGAGGCCCTTGGTTTCAGTGCATATTTAATCCCAGCAGATGTTTGGGGTTTCATAAATAAAACAACTGGACCAGTTCTGATAAAACAAACGGTCCACAAAGATTTTGTCTTTATCTGATGTGACCTCAGCATTAAAATAACACAATTTAATAAAGCACAACAATAACAAAGTCGCTGCTTCAGGGAAAAATTTAGAAAATAACCAATAATTTATTACGTTTAAAATTCACACTTTTTTTTCCAGGTGAAATCAAGAGTGAGCAAAAATAAATACTTAAATTAGGTGACGTAGACCTATTTATTTGGACCATATAATAAAAGCTCATCTTTGACTCTCCAACATGTTCACATCAAAATACTAAAATATAGCAGCAAGCAAAGCCACACGGATGTGTCTCATACATAACAGTGTCGTTTCATGTCTACACAAAGATAAAAGAGTCATTGTGTCACCACCTGTGAAAGAGTTACGGTAATTATTCATTTTTGTGCGTATATATTACGATCACACAGTTCACAAAGAAAGAGTTGTTTGCAGAAAATTGTAATTTAAAAGGTGGGTGCTTTTGACCCCTTCATCGTCGAGCTCACATTTCAGTAAAGGTGAAAATACAGTTTAAGATATGAGAGTGTAATGTGAGCATCATTCCATGGAATCATAATTGATCTGTCTCCACGTGACGTCAGTTTAACACAACTGATAATTAAGCAGCCCATAAATGTCGCCTCCATGTTATGGGTTTTAAAAGGTGTGTTAATATCCCTGAATGTGACCAACTGTCAGGGTGAATATATTAGTGTGTGCAACAAACATGATTAACAACATCAAAATCACCCAGTCGTTATAAGTCCACATATCAATAGCCAAGTCAAAAAAGTTCCACGAAGAGTGAGAGAGACGGAAGTGAAGACAACACTGAAGTCTTTTTGGACATAATCCCGGATGAGACGTGAAGAGCTGCTGATAAATCCCTCTGAGTTAGGCTATTATTAATCACTCGATCAAAAATGTAGTAGGCTATTTTATTCATGATGTGTGTAACTCAGTGCACCGCAGAGTATTTCATTCGTTTCTGTTTTTGTCGCTGGTTGCAAAACCACACTCGAACCACATTCTTTTTTAGGTCCAGTTTTTCGGCGATGGCTGCTATTTTCTCTGAGGAGGGTCGGGGCTGGATGGCAAAGTAAGCCTCCAAAGAGCGCTTCTCCGGCGCGGCGATGGAGGTGCGCTTTCTTTTCCTGTCGTTCCCGTTGAAAAGGTCCGGCTTGCTGCTTTTCTCCCGGTACGCAGCCTCGGCTTCTTCCAGCCAGGCCTGGAGAACCGGTTTGAGCGCTATCATGTTGTTGTGGGACAACGTGAGAGACTCGAACCTGCAGATGGTGCTCTGGCTCAAGGACCCCACTCCGGGGATCTTGAGGTTGGCCAGTGCTGACCCGACGTCTGCTTGGGTCACCCCGAGTTTGATCCTCCTCTGCTTGATCCGCTCGGCGAAGGCTTCCAGCTCCCTTGGATCCGACTCCACATCGTTGACGCACGCCATGCCGCCGTGCACTGAAAGGGAGTGAGGATGGGCCATGGTGGCCATCGCCTGGTGCAGCTGCCCCATGGTCTGCAGGTGGTGGTGAGGGTGCTGATGGTGATGCGCCGGCGTGGTCATCCCTGGGGGGTCTGGAGCACCCATCCCGGTCATGGCCAGGCTGCTGGAGAGGTGGTCCAGGAGATCCCCGGCCTCCAGGGTCTGTCCGAGGTGGTGGTGGTGGTGGTGATGGTGGGGGGCGATGGTGGAAGGGACGTGGGAGATGGGCACGGTGGTGGAGGAAGAAGAGGAGGCTGAGGTGCAGGGGACACTGCTCATGGTATGGTAAGTCACGTCTGGTTTGAACGGGTGACTCTTGCCGTGAGAGACAATGCTGTCAGCAGCCGCCAGAGCCTCTGCCCGTGCCAGCAGACTCTCATCAAAGCCTCCGAATATATTGCCCTGCAGCTGCAAGCAAGAGTGGGCATACTGGAGTCAGTGGGGAATTCTGTCAGGCAGCTCTCAGGATCTAAAAAAAACATTTTCCAATGGCAAGCAGCGCCGAGGAGAGGAGAGAACCCTCCTCGAAGCGCGGGTCATAAAAATTAATATGAAAGCAAGATTGTTCGAATAGACATGTGGGAGGGGGAGAGGGGCAACACAGACAGGGGAGAGAGTGAGAGAGAGCGAATAGAACAAAGTCCTGTCACATCAACTTTACAGACATTTCCAGTGTGATATTTTCTCCTCCTCTCACCCAGTGTACTCCACAGCCATTCTCCCCGACCTCAGTGTAGCCTACCTGCGGGGCGGGCAGACAGACTCTGCGCATGCCCTCCGAGCCTGAGTGCAGGCCGGGATACTTGGGCTCATGCAGAGCCGGGTGCATGGAGAAATGCTGCTTTCCGTTCATGGTCATCATCCTCCTCCCTGCAAGAACCTCGCAAGCAGTGTGGCCCCTGACATGAAAGCCGGGGAGCGGACAGCTACAAAACTCCTCTGCTCTCCTTCACCAAACTGAGCTATTAACATCGACAGCGACTCCCGGCAACCCTGTCTCCCTCTTTCTCCCCTCCTCCTCCTCCTCCTCCTCCTCCTCCTTTTCAGTTTCCCTCCCTCCTCCTCCGCTCCCACCTGTTCCTCTGTTTAAGTTCCAAAATGATTGCCTCTGTGCACAAACATCAAATAAACCCAACTTAAATCACTATATTTGAATTAAACAATGTTAACTGATGAACTCATTACTGTGACTTCATATGGCACCTTTAAAGCCAGGTTTATATCACTAGCCTAAGGGTTTAGCTGCTACTCTTGTGGTATAGTTGTGCAGGTTTTTTTAACAATCAGTAAAACAGGCTTGTGTGAATGAAGCCTCTGGGTTGAATTCTGTCAATTAGAGTAGTGCATACAATTGTGCTCATCTAGTATCTGTCTTATATAGTTGATACTTTTGTTTAAGATTCCAGGTTATTGACCTTTGTTACCACATTAGGGTTTGTAGCCACAGGTTGCTATTGCACTGTCCATGGTGCTGAAATAGCTGGGAACAGTAAAGCACATTAGCAATTTCAATAACTGAGCAATGGGTCTACCTAAAACCTGTTAGGATATTGACCAGTTGACCCAAAGGCCTTGGGCCCGTCTCCTCCCACATGAACACCCATCCTCAGGGCTGCTTTACAGACTTCTCATGTGGCTGCCTGAAGCCAGGGTAGACGGGCCGGGCTGGGCGGAATAAGGAGCCAAGCGGGCAGAGGTGGAGTGATGACACAGCGGGTCCATCTGATCCCCCTGGCTGCCTCTCTAGTTCCCCAGACACTGAATAATTTAGCAGCATGGTGGCAGGCATCCATTACCATGTTGGCATGTTCTTATTCATTACACAGATTAAAACAGCCAAGATCTTTTCTCACCATGCAGACCTGTTGCAGTCTGAGGAGCCAAGCTTTAAGAGCTGCATGTAGGGTGGCCACTTGCAGAGGACAGGGGAGAGAAAACACATACGGACTTAACTCAAATTTTTGCAAAAGTTTAGTTGAAGGTGTTTAGTCACAGGCCGAAAATTTTGGTGTACATGAGCAGTATAATGTGAACTATAACCATATAGCATTAAGATCTAAATGGCCACATGTGAGAGGCTGTCAGAAAGCAGTGGTTATAGATGCCACTGAATTTAATAAGATTTCATTTTGAATAAAGTATATTGTCCCTTTTGTTCTTAGCTGGAGCGATTCAGAATTTAATGGCCGTTGTTTACAACTCTGTCATTTCTGTGCTTTTCATATTCTGAAGATCTGACATGTTTTAAGAAGTGTTGTCATAACTTGTTTCTACATGTAACAGCACCTCTTCTTTTCCTCCCCCATGTAGCCTGCATACAGACACAGCTCCACTAGATGACCTAACTACTGTCACAGCATTCATTCTTTAGGCCACTGTGGTGAGTCATCTTTATTTCTCTTCCTTAACTAGTCATTAAAAATATTAGCAGGCTTTATTCATGTTTACAAAGCTTAAACTGCATCAGAAACAATGTATTGTGTCTATTCATGAAATAAAGTTTGGCTTTTAGTAGATTTGGTGAATATTAAAAATAACTACAAGTGTATTAACTTAATGCAGTGTTTAATGATAAGTGATGAGTTTACATGCTGTAAAGTAACATAAAGTGAAGCCTCACTACAGTGTAGCTACTGCTGTTGAGCACCTTGCATCCAGATGTGTGGCCACACTGGTGGTACAGTTTATTCATTCAGTTATAGACTGAATGGTGAATTGTTTAGCTTATAGGTTGTATAAAATTATTTTGTCCTGAACAAATTTCTTTAGTGTATTGAGTTATTGTTGAGTTAAAATGTCCAGTACTGGAATTTGATTTTCACCTGACAGCATTTGTTGTCTAGTGGCCCTGCAGAAACCCGAAGTGCAGGAAGTCAGAAGGAGTTTCAAAAACAAAAAAATATCTTGAGTGTCTCATATCTTGACTAAGGTATTAGATGTTTTCTTGTAATTTTGTCTTTTAAAATGTTTTATTATTCAAACTTTTTACCATAATATTTGAAAAACTATTCATTCAAAATTTTCCAAATAATTTACATTAATTTTATTTTTACAGTTATACCTAAATAAAATATTAATGATGGGACTTAACGTCCATAAAGCCCATTTCCACCCGTACACCTCAATCACCAAGTGGCCACAGTGTCTGCACAGGACGGTGCATCGTTCAGGCCTCTTCCCCCGGGAAGAGCCAAAAGTTCTAAACAGACTCTGAGTGCTTTCACTTCACTTCCTAAAGTAAGAAATGCTCATACATTATTCAGTGATATTTTAATATGTTCTAGTTGCTGGCTGGTGTAATTAAACTGAACATCAGAGGTCACAGTCTTTACTGTGATGTAATGGGATTTGTTTGAGGGCATGGGTGTCAAAGTGAGTGTCTGTAATGTAATGACTGGCTTATTCTTCCTAATAAGACGGACACACTGGATGGTACTGAATAATCTTTGGGCCTGCTAACTGGTTAGATTAGCCCTATAGGCCTAGGCTAATAGGCTATACAGTGTTTGTTACCGAGCCCCACAGAGCATTAGGCCTACAAACCTATATAATGTAGCCTTCTAAATAACCAGTACAGCTGCATTTCTGATTGAATGAGTCCATTAAAATCAACAAAACACATCAACCTAATGCTGTCCACGTTACCAGACAGACAAGCGCTAAAAAAAAAAACCCAGTGATGGTTTGAGCACAGCTTCTCACTTTGTCTAAGTGGCCGTTTTATTAGCACAGTACTCTGTTCTGCCATATCAAAACAACGGCTCAGGGGGCGTTACTTTTGTATATTAGGACACCTTGTCTCAGATTCCACTTCAATGTCAGGAAATAAATGGACCACTTTACTCATGTATTCTAAACTGTGACAACTCATTTCTTCTGTTTAATTTATTTTTAGTCTTCTTTCTTTCTAAAACTCTTCAGGTATTGGTTAGCAGAGCACTAATGTAAAACACTAAAACAGCTGCAGTTACCAGTCTTCAAAACAGCTACTTGCGTATTCAGACCAGTGAAACAAATAATATTGGTAAATAATTAATATTAAGTAGAAGCTAAATGACATGCAAAATGAAGGAGGCCACACAAGCATTTAAGGTCATATTTTCTGGAATGCTTTTGCTTGATTTTTTTTTTTCCTCTTCTTGCCAATGTTGACTTCTCTTTTTTTGGGTCAATTTTTTTCCTTTAACTCAAAATATTCTTTTTTTTCCCTCCAAGATCCAATTCAAATTCTTTTTTTTGTTCTTTTGTCATGTTACAAGCACCTCATTCCTCCAGCTTTATTGGCAAAAGCAAACATGCTAGTAAGTTAGAAATCCATTTTTTACAAACAAAATACATAAAGAAAATACATCCACATCCTGAAAATATAAACAGTAACAAATCCAAAACTATTATCCAATAAACATTTTACATTTTTACACTATTGGGTGATAGTAGCGTACACAATATAGTACAAAAAGTGGGAGACCTTCTCTGAATCCTCATTTTCACTTGTCCTTTATCTCTGCCAGTGACCTCAGTAAAAACAAAAAAAATCAGCATGAGCAAATCATGTTAGAGACGCTTCAGCTTTCCATCGCACACCTGAACTTCATTTTAACTGACAGATGGCGGAGACAAAAAACAAAGGCTTTAATGAGACAATGAGGTCACTGACAGTCTACAGTGATATACCATCCAAACAAGCGCACTACTGACATCATAGGTAGGAGGAAATTCTTTGTTACCGACTGTATTCACATGCTGGCAGAGGTCTGCAGGTCAATGTGCATGCAGACGTCTCCCCGCATGAGTGTGTCGTCGGTATGTCAGGCTGTTATACTTAATTAACCAATAAGTTAATTATCTCTCCATTGTATTGGAGCTTAAATCTGGCTGGTTATATTACTAAATATAATCAGTTTTGTTGAATACAGCACACAACATTTCATTATGCTGCATGTAAACTGTTATTTAAGGGAACCAACAAAATGTCTTAAATGTAAAGATGGTGTTATCTTACATCAAGCACATTTCCATATAAATGTCAATGCACCTTATTCCTCCCACCCTGAGAATTCTAAAATACAGTATAATTAAAGAAATCAAAACCAACTAAAACATTCTGCCATGAAAAATACACACTGTGTTTGCACTTGTAGACTGAGCTGTCTGACAGCATCCAGAGGGGTTTCTACAGCTCAGAGCAGCTCTCAGTGTTTCTTTATAAGAAATGTGCTACTTAGACGACAAATTTAGTGAAATAACAGAGTGGACTGGTTTAACAGAGTGGACTGGTTAGGGTGAACAACTCTTGGTTAGAAAAGCAGACACTGTAGACTCTTCCTAGACCTTTTCTACCTGACGCAACCTTGTCATTCATTTAAAATGACAGAAAAAACAAAACTCAGAAAACAAACTGTTTCTCTTTCAAGCATTTACAAAATTTACAAAATTAAATCACAAATCTTGTAAAAATTCAGCCATCTGCTGATTGTGTAAGGCAAAGAAATTATATATATTAAAATCAACTGTTCAGTATTACATTCAACCACGCGCCTATGGATCTCATTTTCAAAATGGGTGATCTGATCGTTGTTCTGTCAGGCCCTTTGGATGACCAGGAGAGTAAAACAAGTTTAAAAAAAAGTTACACACTCTTAGAAAACGTAGAACACCGCTGCAGGTGTTTCTATTTACACAGAGTGGCACTGGACATCGAGCGAGCAATAAAATAAAAGTGGGGGAAATGTATTTACTACAAGAGTGTATCTGATGTGTGTGACCATGGATTTTGTAAACACTGGGTTTTTCTATTGCACTGGTATCCTTCTGTACCTGCACTGGCTCCAACATAGTGGTGGCACAGCATCAGCACTTCCAGGCACTGCTTGGGGGGTAGCTCTGTTTATTTAAGAATACAACATGCAGATACTAGCATGTATTCATGCCAGCACACACAGCCACTGTCGAGAATATATGAACTGAACATTTTGGGCTTACGCATAACAAAAGCTGAATGAAGTTAAATGGAAAACCATACCATACTGTGCCATAAATAACTATTGCTCTGGCCGTAACAGAGAACGTTCTCTATCGGTGGTGGAATGGTTGCCCCTGAACACAGGACGAGATTTTTCAAAAACTGGTGAGAAAAGAGTTTAAATACAGTATGTATAAAAATACCTATTCACAGTTGACACAACCTTTGTGCATTACTGATATTAATCATTTGGTAAGCACACTGAAACTTACATATGTTTTTCTATCTATAAGAACAACTTAATATTTATCTCTCTCAGCAAAAGTGAGATATTTTAAGTAATGGTTTAGTCGAGGGATACAAACACTGTTGTCCCTCTAGACTTCTTTTGATGAACAATAAAGTAAAGATGCTTTTACTTTGATTAGAGTCTAAAACTACTATGAAAATACTGGAAAGGAAAAAAATGTGAGTTCTGCTGCATTGATTTTATCTGTACGTCAGGGAAAATAACCACTGATTTAGCTGGGAAGCAGGTTATGACGGATCACAATGCCTTCATCGTCTCCAAGATCGGCTCTCGTACTTGTCGTCTTCATCATCATCCTCTTCCTCCTCCTCTTCCTCCTCCTCCCCAGGCAAATAAGAGCTAGCGTCCTTCTGTTTGAATGAAAAGAACACAAGTCTACTGTTTAGCATTATTATTTAGTAACTTAGCGTTATGATTTTCTAAAACTGGTGAGTTTATGCTAGAGGGGGATTCAGGCGGATAATAAACAAATGACGCGCCTCACACTTCACAAGACAGGATGATTGTAAAATAATGGGACTGGATTGAAATGAACCGAGTGGCTCTGAGTGGATCAGCAGTCAGAGCCACTCAGACAAATCTAAGAATTTCCAGCCTTGCATTAAGACAAATTTTCTCACCAATTGTAAACTTCCAAAAATAAAATTTATTTTTAAGTACCTGCATACAAGGAAGACAGCAACCTCAAACATGACAATACATTATGAGGATTTCACCTGTCAATAATGCTGCTTCACTTAAATGGCTAAGATGCTCTTAGTAGGGGGCAGCTGTGGCTCAGGAGGTAGAGCGGGTCGTTTCCTAACCGGAGGATTAGCGGTTCGATTCCCGGCTTGTCCAGTCAACATGTCGAGGTGTCCTTGAGCAAGACATTGAACCCCCAGTTGCTCCCGGTGATGTCACCGGTGTGTGAATGCGTGAGTGCTTGGGAGTGCGAATGGGTGAATGGCCGAATAATGTGAAAGCGCTTTGAGTGTGCTGTAAAAAGCATAGAAAGGTGCTATACAAGTATAAGACCATTTACCAAGACCATTTACTGAGAGGCTTGCCCTGATTTTCCATTGGTGTACCGGAGAGAAATGTACAAGTAAAATCTGTGAATACAAGTAAAACTTCCAAATGTTTCCCCACTCTGAATTTTAAGTTCTTCTTCTTCTTCTTGTCCTGGTTTCTAGATGTTTATATGTTGGCAAGTTGGGGCATCAAATTAAGTGCTTGGGTTTAGGAGGGATGTGTCATACCGTGCCGTCTTCATCTTTAGCCTCTTCCTCCTCTGGTTCTGTTGTAACAGAGGGCGTCTTGGGCTTGTACCAGGAAATCTGCAGCACACGACCTTTGAACTTGGCTCCCTGGTTAGCTGCCTAGAAGACAAAACAGGTGGGGAATTGCAAGTTAGACTCGCAGCTCTGACTAATCTGTACCAGTAAAACCAAACGACTTTATTTTATCATTTCATTAACTAGTAGGGAATAGAGGGAGGAAAGGAAAAACAAATAGTGTAGTTAAGAAGATGGTCTGATTTGGGGTCATGCAGCTTACATTCTCTGCTTCACTTCGTGTTTTAAAGGTCATGATGACACTGTTGGCATCTTGGTCACGGAGGTCCTCAATCTCACCAAATCTCTAAGATAAAAGAGATTTGAGATGTATTTCAGTGTAACTGTACAACAATCATATCAAGTGTAACACCTGAAATACAAATGTGTTAGAAGTGTTGCACAATCCTCACCACAAAGTGAGGCATTAGCTCTTCCTTCTCCTCCTGAGTGACTCCTACAATAACCAGGGCTTTGGGTCTGTGGTCAACCACCATACGGTTCACGGCCCCGCCACGAGCCATCGCGTCACGACTTCGGCCCCTGCCGCGGCCCACGCTCATCGAACCGGGCTCCGAGGTCATCTTCCCTCGGCCCCGACCTCGACCCGCTGGGGGCCGGATCAGACCCAAACGTGTTGCCTAAAGGACAACAGATTGGGAGTTTTAATGTTTGAGTAACCACCTTGCTGTGTTAAAAAAAAAAATCATTAAAACAGATGTGGAACTGTGTGACCTGATGCAGCACAACTGTGAAAACAAACACGCCAGGAAATAACAGTATTTAAATCCAGCATTAAAAAAAGTCTTAAAATACTGCACACTTTCCTTTTTCAGAGCTGAAATATTTCCTACTCTCTGGTAGCTCTTTGCCCTGTACCAGTAGTCGTCACTCCTCAATTTTTAAAGGGACATTTCCCTTCCTAACCACTCCACAACCTCATAACCACTCTCTTCCACTTGTCCCTCCATGACTTCTCCCTCTAATTGTCATCTGTCGATTTTCCTACAAGGGCCAACGACTCAAACTTTAATGTGTCTGATTTGGCTGTTCCTCTGGGCTTGCATAAGTGGCTGCAGTTTAATGTGCAGGAGGGTTGGGCTTGGACAGATGGAGGTGATATGTATTTTTAATAACTAGCCCATTTTGGACCCACAGGGGGTAAAGGGGAAATAACATGCTACACAGGATGCTAACAAATGCTGTGTTCTTTTTAGGCTGATCTTATGAGAAAACGACCTGTCTGTACTGGTTTAGAGGGGAGAGGAGACACAGGGCAAGTCTGAGCTGACTAGGAGACTTAGATGCAGCGTAGGGCTGCACAAATTCTTCACTATCATGAGAAAAAAAAAAAAAAGTCATTAAATTTTCTGATTTCCTGGTGTCACAACATCAAATTCAAACTCAAGATAAATGCTGATGATGCATGCGTGTGGTGGTGCTAGCTATCTTTTCAGATGTTTGGCCTGTGGTTGTGTTTTACCTCCACCTGTAGCTGCCCCAGTTTTCTCTTGAGGTCTGTTGTGTCCTCTCCAGAGCCCATTCTCTTGTGAATCTCCAGCTCTGCATCCAGCAGTTCCTTCTGGGCCTGGTCATATATCGTGGAAAATGAGAAATCACAAAAGAAGCGATTAAAAACTGACAGTAGCAGCAAAGTCTGCAAAACAAGGCCCAGAGCACCAGTTTGGTTTTTTCACAAGGCTGAAAACAAACATAATGAGATGCTGCACGTGGTCACGTTCCAGACTCACATCAGTTTTGGTCTTGGACTGGCTGTGGTTTGGTTTAGTGCTGGAGAGTTGGGAGGCAGGGTTCATTTCATTCTGCAGCTGGGCGATCTTATCCGTCAGCTCCTTCAGAGTCTTCATGATGTTTGCTCTGTCTTCAGGTTTCATGCCTCGGTTCTTCTCCAGGCGGTTTATCAAGGCCTGGAGGAGGAAGGAGAGAAAAGCTTGGCATGGACAGAGCAAAGGGGAAAAAAAAAGAACTGAAAAATGGTGTTAAGGCCAGTCTTACCTTCTGACACTCAATCTGTGTCTTCAACATTTCTTGCTTCTTCTTTCTCATGTCCTGCTGGAGTTTTAATGCCTCCTACAAGCAAAAAGAAAAGTAAAATCAACTACATTCACCTATCTTCTTTCTCAGGGGCAGCCTGCTTCTCATTGGCTGCCCCTGAGAAAAACAAATGACTAATCCTAGAACTGCTATTTTCATAGCAGTCAAAATATGTATTCAAAAAATTAAGCAACATGCCTGTTTCTTCTTGAGGACATCCTGTGCTTCTAGTGCTTTCCCTGTCTTCCCAAGACTCTTTGAGGATGACTTGAGGGCTGTGGAAGTGTAGGGACCCTTCTGGGTGTTTGTCAGTGCAGGCGCCACCTAAGTGCCACACAGACAGAGTGGGACATATTTAGGCCATCAGAATGAGACTGCAGACAGTTACTTCAAACTACTATATAGCAAAAGAAACGACCAAAAATACTTTAGTCTACTTAACAAAAAACTTTTACTTGACAGGTTTGACATCACCCGACACACATGCACACCCACACGCACACGCACAAAGACTGAAACGTACAGTGACGGTGTCTGTGTTAGGATTCAAGTTGTCTGGCTTGGTTGCAGCTGTGGTCCCAGCTACTGCGGCGAGGTGATGTTTGGGTACAGTCTTGTTAAACACATAGGCGGCTGGATTGTGCTGCTTGATGCCCTGAAAACAAAACAAAGGAAAGTAAATCTGATGAAGGGTTTCTGAGACATGGTAAAACGTAGATATACGAATCACCATAAAAAAGATGAAGGGATTCCATATAGTATGTCTCAGCTCTCTATACTTGCCTTATGCATATTACTGTGCTGCGGCCCCTGGCTCGGCATCACTCCAGCCACCTGACTTCCTGAGATCTGCTCCTGCTG
>NW_018127922.1:1440551-1441226 GCF_001952655.1 Monopterus albus | reverse complement strand
GCGGTGCCAGTACACACGGATGAAGCGGTTGTTGAGCACTGCCTCGGTGCTGGATATGGCCCGCCTGGCTTCTTCATTCTTTGTGTACTGAATCAGTGCTGCCTCTGGGTCTCCACCAAACACAACCTGGATGGAGAGTAGAGTGTGCAGATAATGGCAACACTACCCCATCAAGTGGCTGGCAATTTGACAATATATTTCACATACTGTATTCACATTTTATGATGTTTAAAAAGGCTTAACTTGTTGTTCTTCACTCTGTGTAGCCCTGTTACTCATTTTGAGTGTAAAAAAGTAAGTGAGCCAGATAACAGTAAATATGACACCTTTTAGTTACTAGTGTCCAGTAACCAGTGTGAATCCTACATTTACATTTTTCTGTAATGTGTCTTAAAATATGCAAAATTAGTGAAACCTTTTGGTAAATAAAAGTTCTTTAAGTCTCAGTTTTATTACTTCTACCACAAGTAATCTTGTCTCTATTTCTAAATGAAAACTAGCCTTTTCAGTTTTGCTCAGTGCCTAAAAGCCAGTGATGCATTTTACCTGTATATTGACGATGGTTCCAAACTTGCTGAAGTGCTCATTGAGCTTTGTGATGCTGTTGAGCTCACGTGGGATCTTGCGCACCTCCAGCTTAGTGTTCACATAGTGATTCCTCTTGGGAAAACCGCT
>NW_018127922.1:1437054-1440374 GCF_001952655.1 Monopterus albus | reverse complement strand
TAAAATGGAGAGACAGAGAAAGTATGATTGTGAGGACATTTTCAGAAGACAGAAAAAGACAAGCTAATCAATATTTGGCCAAAATCACCAAGGATGATAGCCAGTGAAATGGAACCCTGACTGATGAGCTGGAGGTTGGAGTGTCTGACGTACAAGCCACATAACAATTATGCCTGAAAGTAGGACCACACAGCAACCTGCTCGAGATGGATTATAGACAGAGCCTCAGCGTCATGGGGATGTTTGTGTGCACCTGCCTCCCATGGCAGACAGAAGAAAGACTGCTGACCTATGAGTCACCTTGGCTTGAAACAAGGCTCTCTAAGCACTAACAGGAAGTGAGGCAAGGCACATATTTGATCAAATTTCAAATGCCCAGCTGGTTTCTTTAAATTTCTTCACAAAACAAGAACCAGTTCAGTGAACCTGTCCAGTGCAAATTTCAACCCTTCAAGCTCAATTTTAAACAAAATAAACTCTAAAAGCTTCTGTATGTAAACAAATGTTTTTTGGCAGGAACATTTTTTTTTTAAATGTGCATGTCTGTGAAACCTTACTTCTCCATCCAGGGTTTTTTAGCTGCTGGTCCCTCAGCTATGCTGGGTCCCATGGTTCTCTTCCTACTGTCCTGCTCTGTGCTGAAACGGGACGCATTACTTCCAGGAGTGCTGGCTGCAGTGGCAGGCTCTGTCTGGATCACTATGTTAGCAGCTGCAAGATGCACACAGATGCAAACACAAAGAAACAATCATTATAATTAGGAGCTTTTCCAATTAAATCGGTTAAGTAAGGCAGGAAAATTTTAAGTGCAAATAAGGGCAATACTTGCTACCTCTAGAGCTTTGTCCTTCGCTGGAGGTGAGGCCAATGAGGTTGGAGCGTTGGGTGTGCACCCGGGGAATGAACTGACGGTATGAGTTACGACCAGCCGCAGTCAGGCCTGGGGATTCTGGGTTATAACCTTCTGGATCATAGTTATCTAATGTATAAAAATGAGCACATATACAGGCTGTTAGCAGCAGTCCTGAAAATGTAAAACAAAACAAAACAAAAAACATCCCAAATACTAAAATTAAAAACACAACATATACCATGAATTTACACAATGAACACAAGAAATTCTGTATAAATAAATCATTTGCTGGGTCATCAGTGACTTATATAGCACATGATAATGCCATGAGTTTAAACTTATGACATGTTAAAAGCAGCTTTGAGTAGTAATTGAAATAAATATGTCATACTGACAAAATATATTAAAATGTACATAAGAAAATAAGATGATAGATAAGACGAAACACTATGATCATTTTTTTACTGAGCCACAGCGTACTGTAACCTAAAGGCACAATTTAATGAAATTAAACCTTTCATGACAGCTATGATTTTATATGAGTGTGTGCAATTAAATAAAAACAAATCCACTTGATTTGAACAATTTCTGAGCTTTTCTGAATAACTGGAATTATTCAGGAGCAGAATTATGGGGAAAGCAGTCGACAAAGTAGGATGCAGCAGAGTTGATGGTAACTGCTCAGAGCTACTTTGTCTCTGAAGTTAATTAACAGTGCCACCCTCTGGTCAACAGCTGTTATTGCAGCCTGAAGAAATACATGTGCATCACAAACCACATACACTACATCATCATCACACAAACCAAATTGAAAAGTACAGAAAAACAGACACAAAGGGTACTTCAAAGTAAACAAAAAGTAACTTAACTCTCACTGGCTTAGTTACTATAGTTCTACATTATAAAGTGCCATCTACTTGCAAACAAAGGAAAACTCAGATTGCAGGAAATCAAATGAGCACAATTATCCAAATAAAATAAAATAAAGCCACAGCAATGCCACCCTAAAAAACAGATCCAATCTGAATAGCAAAAGCATTGCTTCTTACATTCAGACTGGACATATTGGGGGCGAAGAGACACAGATGTAGACAAGGAAGGGGGAGGTGGAGTAGGAGGAGGAAGAGTAGGTGGCAGCCCGGGCAGTCCAATAGGAGGTGAAGAAGTGATTGCAGACTGGTGGTTGGGGGTATCAATCCCACTTGTTGCTATCAGTGGGGGTCCTGAGGGAGACACAAGCTCAAGCTAATGTCCCAGGTACATGACAGTGACAGTTTGGTCTGAGCTTTTATGCCAAACAGGTTGGTTATATATAACAGGAAGCAGAAACATGTTTAGTGCAGTGCTGTAACTATAAATGATCTTTAGCATCTGATTAAAAGCAAAACAGAAAAAAACTACAGTCCCATCAATAACCAATATAATCAAAGCAATGGGTTAAAAAAGCCACAATTAGCATTGTTTTTTATTATAATCTCCTTTATATTTCAGAAATTTACACTGAAGTAAAGAATCGTTTGGCTAATTAACTCGTGTTGAGGCAGCAACAAAAATACAAAGGTATTTGCTGTATAACGTTCGAGCCATTAGTAGCATTACCAGTCTTACTAATTACTACTGAACCTTGGCTGAAGCATCATTGTTCATCACATTAACAGCTGTCTTTCAAATTTAAAATGTATAAAGGCTAAAGAGGCAACTGCCTGTTTCTCTTTTCTTATGTGGGACAAACACAAGCTGATGTCTCAGATATAAACCAGCCTCAAACCACAGAAGCTCATATTGCCCATCTCTGAGGCAGCATGTGCATATTGTAACCTGCACATTATCGTGATTGTGACAGGTCATGATCGAGAGGTTAAAATTTAAGCTGCAGGACGGTGTGTTAGATTAAGCAGAGCAAGCTCCTGGCTCACAGGCTGTTTTCTTCAAACTGGTACATAAAACCCTTCTGTACAGCTGTGTGTAGTTCAATTTAAGAGTGTTTTCGCACATAAAGTATTTGTTGCAAATTATACTGATAAAATTGTATACACCAAAACTGGATTTCCAGTATTAAAAACTTATATATATATAAAAAAGAACAACCAAGGTATTAAAATAATACCATTAACATTAACCAAGTACTGTAGATAAAATGTGTTTTTGGTCTAATGCCTTTGAATCAGCTATAAATACTGTTATGTACACACACAATGCACATACTAAGGCTGCATGATAAATCTTTTTGTGAGTGTGGTTTAGATCCCTGTGCGATCTCAGTCTCACATGACAATAATTCTGCTGTGTTTGCATTAGCGGGGAGATGCCTTGCATGAAGCTAAGTGCTCCCCTGTCCTTGCTAAGCTGCATTAGCCAATAAATGCAACTAATAACCACAAAGTGATTTATTTCTGCCTCAACTGCTATTCAGCGCTAGGTGTATAGGGCAGGTAGTTTGGAATAATCATTGCAGGAGGGCACAGAA
>NW_018127922.1:1434487-1436959 GCF_001952655.1 Monopterus albus | reverse complement strand
AAAGGGAGAGCTTAGTTTGATGCAAGGCACCGTCTAATCTGCTAATGCAAACATGGCAGAATCATTGTCACGTGAGACTGAGATCGTACAGGGATGTAAATCACGCTCACAAAACAATTTATCGTGCAGCCCTAACACATACAGTAAAAACAAGGGCTATACTTGAAGTGATTCCTTATTTATCAAACTTGATCTGCATCACTTCACAATTAGTACAACAGATAATCACAATATCTCACTTAAATGGGATGAAAGCTAGAAAACGGGTAGTCACTGAAGACAACCAGAGGTGACAAGAAATCTACTTTTCCAAATATTACAAAGCATATCCATACTGAGAAACTGGTAAGGGAACAAACTGTAAGAGATGTGGTTTAAATAAAACGTGCATCATGGGGCAACCAAGTGACTGGGAGGAGACAACACTGCAGCAGTTTGTAGAAATCACAGGTTCCTCTAACACCTGCACTGGTCACTGGTTTCAGTACTACTCACATCAACTTGTACATAATGTGCAGTTTCCAAAGCTGCCATTTATGCAGCAATGTGGCAGCACTACTTACCGGTCATGGGAAAGATGCCTGGTGGTGGTGGCTGGCCATAGGGTGGCAACGAAGGCATCCTGATGGAAGGGGGTGGCTCAGTGATCGGGGGCA
Source organism: Monopterus albus (assembly GCF_001952655.1). Classification (NCBI taxonomy): domain Eukaryota; kingdom Metazoa; phylum Chordata; class Actinopteri; order Synbranchiformes; family Synbranchidae; genus Monopterus; species Monopterus albus. The sequence goes on along the minus strand of NW_018127922.1, from coordinate 1,436,303 downwards.
TGGGCAAGCCAGCAGGAGGCATAACAGGTGGGGGTGGGAATGGAATAATATTAGGTAGATTGACGTCATCCACAATGAGGGGATCATTGCCATGGTCGAATGGACAACGATCACCACGGACACAAAATCCTTTTTCTGTGTAAGGGAGAAAAAAAATTCAAAAATCTGTTTTTTTTTGTTTTTTTTTTAAATGCATGAAGTTATTTCCAAAGTTTAAGACACACTAAAGATTCTCTAAACATGACCTACAAATCTCCTAGGTACTTCTTCTCTTGACACTTCTGAGTACCTAGTCACAATATTATTCATAACATCATTAATCTAAAGACATGTGGGCCCTTGGTGGTATATTTAAGTACAAATTCTGACAAAAATATATATATACACAAATAAGAACAAATGAAAGAGTAGCAGGAGCAAATAAACAAGATGAACAACTGTCCAAGTTCAAAGCAGCTCTGAGACACAGTGCATGTATTTACCGCACAGTCTCATTAAGGAGCTGGGTCCCTTGGGGCTGTGTTTCAGCACTGTGATAGTGTGCTTCAGGGACACTGGGTAAGTTTAAACCCTCTTCCCTGCTTTTCACTGGGGACCAGAGAGTGAGTGTGCTAAACAGTGGTCATTAGTGATAACACTAAGGAAGGCAATCAATAACCCTTGTGGGAAACTAATGCTACAGTTCAGGGAACAGTCAGCGCAAACTTCACAATGACATGACAAAAATAAGCTCAACAGCAAAATCTTCTTTCTAGAGTATATGAAGAAAAGCTGTGCCTTTCACTGTGATTTCAGTTTTCAATCCACAGATATATTTTAATCCAACAGCTGTACACTGCTAGCTCCTGTTTGGCCATAACAGACGAAAGGCTCCCAGATACAACAAATTAAAAACAACAGAAAACCTGACAGAAAGCAGAAATCAAAAGTACAAAGAAAAAGATGATTCACTCTGTTCCTACCATCGTAATCCCTGCAGCGCTGTTTTAGTGAGGTGCTCTTGTTGTTGAACGACTTCCCGACACCATCTTGCCTCTGGGTGCCATAGTAGCCAGACCAACTGTCTGTAGTGCTGTCAGGCAGGTGAGCTAGTGTTGCTATGGGAACGCCTCCAGCTCCTGAGACTGATGACGAGGAAGTGGAGGAAAAAGGGTGCAGCGGTGTGGGCAGGGGTAGGATAGGTGACTGGTGCTGCTGTTGGGAGCTGGATGTGGTGGAGGTGTTGTAGCTGTTGGTATCCTTTCTGTCCGCCTCAAATTTTGACTTAAAGTCTCCTAAAGATGAGCAGAAATAGGTATTTTAACAAAACACATAAAAGACAGTTATTTTAACAAAACAAATACATATTACAGTAAAGTACAGGAACATAGCTGAAATGCTAAGCCTACAAGTTTTAAGCTTTTTAAAAACAGCTACTTCTCCCATCGTGCCATTTAGCAGTGTAGATTAACCTTGCGGGTAATAAGGCCAGTTCCAGCCTGTGTTGTTGAATCCCCATGGATGTGACTGCAGAGCTGTCCACATTGTTCCTTTACGATAACAACTCCTAGGAACACTGCCCACTGCCCAACAGTCTGACAGAAAATGATACAAATGGCTACATCCATCCAACAAACCTAAGCACCTCACACCCAGGATGTCTCAGGCAGTACTTCTGCATCACTAATGCACAGTACAGCTGAGCCGATGAGAGCTTCAGGAACTTCTGCGCTCCTTGGTCTGCTCCCCTGTGCCTTTGTAATTGGCTGTGGGGGTGGGGTGTGGGGGAACTTTCTCACCTCTGCGCTCCCTGTCCTTGCTCTTTCCTCGGCTGGCG
>NW_018127922.1:1420379-1426410 GCF_001952655.1 Monopterus albus | reverse complement strand
GGGGCCTGCCCCTGCGACGCTCGTGGCGCTCCCGCTCACGGTGGGAGTCACTGACGCTTTTCCCGTGCCGATCGAAGTCACGGCGCTTGCGCTCCTCTCGCCTCCTGTCATCACGGCTCCTGAGCGGTTGATAATTTAGAGGGAACACATTTGAATTACAAACTTTATGCTTCTTTTAAATCAAGAGTCAGACAGACATATTTAAGAGGGTTCTAGCAGAACTGAATCTTAAACCATCTAAGGTAATGTGGGTCTTACTGAATACAAAATGAGAACACATGGATCATATTTTTATCTGTGTCTATTAATATGCACTGTGAATTCAGTTCTCAACCAGTGACTTTTGACTGTACAGAAGAGAGAGCCAGACCTCTTGTTGTTACAGAGACTCTTCGTAATGATTTCCCTTGTTTATAAGTATATTTAATCATATTTCAGTGAAAAGCCTCCCTTCTGTCTGATCTGCTCACAAACTGTGTTAATTTGCTGTTGCTTGCTGTTAATAAATCTTCATCTTTTTTTCCTCCATCTCTTTTACATCAAAACTACTAGAGCATTTCTAGGATCATAATCCTTTCCTATCTCTGAACGGCAATTAAGTGTTAAATCTATAGGACGTACTGGCTTTCACTAATAGCAACTTTTATACAGGAAAAGCATAGGAAAGTAAAAGTAATCAGAGGGAATAAATCAATGACAAAATAACCTTCATTCTGTCATAAAGAGAAACGCAAAGCAAGTTGTGTATAAGGCTATGTTATTTATGATGCAAAATCTAAATTACACATTAAAAACACTGTTGTTTTGAATGACAGTATTACAGTTGTTGTACCATGCCATCTGTTTTGGACTAGATACTTCGCAGATGAGAGACATACTACTGGACACCAGGGCCAAGGATAAACTAAAAGCAGGGTGATATGAAACTAACCATGCACATATATCCACATCTTACAATTGCTACACAACTACACCATGTGATAGGGTTTTATCAGCAGTTTAAAAACAAACAAACAAAGAAAAAGTATTGAAAATGTCTGCATGATACACAGGGTTAAGGTATATCTCACATGAGAGAATAATATCTGCACAAGACCTCTGCTTGGTCATTAAGCTCAGCTGAAATACGTCCCTGCAGCCACAGCCGTACCTGGACTCGCTGAAGTCAAGGCGGTTTCTCAGGGGACTCCTCCTCCGTCTGTTTTCTCGCTCCTCCTCTGGAGTTTCAGCCTTGAGGGGAAAAAAACAGCTACAACTTAAATAGTCATCTTTTTTGTTTTGGATACGATTTGATCAAATGATTTCCTTTCAGTCTGGACAGAATATCACTTATATGGAAAGACAACAGAGGAAGTGCCATGTGCAATGACACTCTTTGAGATGATTATCACATGCATTGATCCAAAAACCCATAAAGAAAAAAAATGCTCATTTTCATGCTATGCTTTACCCACTTTTCTACAGAACCACTTTAAAGATGCTTCAATCGGTAACTGGGCTGATTTTTCACAGGCAAGCCATGTATTTTCCGAATATAGCAATTTCTCACAAAGCATGCTTACCTCCACAGCATCAGACTTGATTATTGGTTTGACCTCCTCTTTAGGTGCTTCCTTGGCTGCAGGGTTTCCCAAGTAGTTCTTGGTTGTCAGACATTCAAAAAGTTTATCGACAAATCCTGTTGTCTCTGCAATGACAATATGAATCATGTGAAAAGATTTAGTCTTCACTGGAACCGAATGCACTACATATATTCAAAGTCTAATAAACACCAACTGAATAACAAACACAGAAAGAACAGGGGCTAAAACAGGGAAAAACTACTTGGTAAAAGACAAAGGAACAAGCTGACTGTAATTCTTAAGTAAGTCAAAGACTACCTAAGTGCTGGCAGGCTTTGTGGCCTTGCACTAAGCTTTTGTACAAGGATGATTAAGGTGTAAAAGAATATTATGTAAACTGTGTGGTCCTAATATGGGGAATGTTAGTGAGACATGAAGAGATGAGAATAAATGAGAAATATTTTGACTAACAGTCAGAAGACAATCAATATGAGAACGTGTTCAGTATCGTTACATAGCTGACACCTGATGTAACTCTACCGTAATGGGGTTGTTTTGGCCCATTGTCATTGTTGATGCTTATGTAACATTTCATATGAGTCATCATATGATATGATTGGAGAATGGTAACCATTAAATTAGCCATTACTTTTATTACATTATTACAACTCAAGCCAAACAAGTTGATGCTTCATATAATACAGACTAGGGGGGGAATACGAGTCCTTACAAATAATGCGACACACCCCCTAGTGGCCATAATAGGAATCCACAAGTACTAGAAGGTGATCATGCACAGCTGACTGCATCTCACAATGTATCGCTTAAGCTTATGGTCAGAAAGGAATTTTAAAAGAGGTCACTGGTCACTAATATCTGTGTATTTTGATCACTTATAAATCTGACGTTTGCTCAAAGAATGCAAACTACATATATTGTCAGACTGGCAAAGCATGACTACCCCTTCATAACATTAAAATTGTGTTAACATTATTGCAGAAAAATGGCATTTTTTGGCGTCTCAGCGTTGTTGTATATGTGATGTGCTGCAGAGGCTCTACACAAACAGTGTGCAACATGTAGTGGGAATTCACTGCAAGTTAAAATTTGTTGAGCTTAGAGTCCAGCTGCGCTGACCTCTGTGGGTGTAGCCAGTCACCTTTTTACCAGTGCTCAAGTCTCTGAAACATTGCAATCTCCTGCTAGTAACATTAGGATTGCAGTTAAAGTGGCACCGTTTCATACAGCACCCACAGGAGATCACAGGGCTAAATACTGCACTGACTTCAATTTATTGTGTGAGTTATCTAAAACATAAAGCCAATATATTTTTATGTTCTTAATGTACATTTTCCCTTTGAAAAAACCATAGGCAGAACATGCTGATCATAAACAATGCTTTGTTTATGATCAACATGTTGTGCCTAAAGCTCTTTACTAACCTGGCCTTCATAGATTTAGACACTACAGGGAAATAATCATTTCACTGAAGGAGCTCTGTAATGCCTGTGGTTCCAACAGTGTTTGTGACATAAACACTAAATCAATGGGACATACTAGGAGAACAAAGTGAATAACATTCCATTGTTTTCTGAATAGAAATCTGTGAAGGAAAACTTTGTGTGCAACTTTCTTAACCAGCAAAAGCTAAGTCCTGCAAAACTGCATGTTGCTTTGAATGAAGTTCATACCTTTTTGTAGAAAGACATCAAGCTGATCAGCACAAAATGCTTTCAGCTCCTTCTCTGTTTTGTCCTTCTTCACAAGAGCCACCACATAGTTGGCTAATGCAGAGGGGTCAGCATCACATCTGTAGGTTAGTACATATAGGATGTTAATATCAGCTACTCTGCTTTGTTAAATTTCTAAGCATAGTAAAATATTAAACTCAGACTGCAGTTTATGTAGTGCCTCTGTGAGTGAGGGTATACGAAACGTCATCATCAGCACAACAAGAAATTCCAAGTTATTTATATAAAGAGAGAATAAAGCAGGCCAAACACAGAACTTTGGGGGAAATGGGAGATGAATGAGATCAACACTAAGCCGATGAGAAGTCTTTTGTTTAAAGTTAACAAAGCCAACGCATCAAGATTCAACTAACTCCTGGACGCTTTAAGAGGCAAAATATATAGCCTATCTTTTCTAAAGCCGAGAGAGTAATCAAGAATAAGTTATGCCATAACATGAGACACATATAGCTAATATGGGTGACTGTTACCGCAACATCTTTGTCCACTCGTAATTAAACCATTGGATGATTTTGCATTTGTAAGAGCGAGAGGCAGAGTGTGCGTAACTATGGTAACTCCAAGAATACTTATGTTTGACAACGTGCAACATACAAACTATAACTGTTAAAATGAAACATGACACATTGCAGCAAAATAAGTTGTTAGCTATTTAAATCTGAAGTAGCAGCATACGAGTAAAGTTATCTGTTGCAGCTTGGTGGGTTGCTACAGAACGGTTAAAGTTGCATTAACGTGAATACAACTACGTGCATAACTACCCTAAATAACAGTGCAACAAACATACTACAACGTTATAGGTCATTCCTTTTAGTTAACGAAAGATCAGAGTGTCTCTCTTTGCTATATAAGGCCAGCTAGCGACTAGTGTGGTTAATGTTAGCTAACTCGTGCAGGAATTTGCCATCAGGTTCTAGCAAGCCCCTGTTCCCCATTGATGGTAGGCCAACCCACTGACTATTCAGCTAACGTAGCTACGTAGCATGCGAGCTAAATGTCATCTTAGTTCAATACTCACATTGGCTCCAGGAGTTTTGCCAGCCACGATTTCAGGGCTTCCACATTCTCTATGATCATCGTGAGAACGACTATAATACTGTCTATAAAATGAAAGTGAGTTTTGATAACCCTGCTTTCATCATCTAAAAGATTATAAGCTTTAAGGCCTTCTGTCTCTGTTCACTGGCAGGTCGGACAAAATGTTTTGCGGCATAGTAACACAAGTCGAGCTGTCGTAACGCTGGCCCTACGATGGACGTTAATGTGACAATCATATTGTGACTTTATTTAATTCACTTAATTCATCTCAGTGTGCCTACAACCGTGTATTAAAATATGCAGGCTTAACCAAATCGTTATAACATTTGAGGGTCCCAGTTTGTTAGATATATAATAATACGACACCTGAAAAGTTTTACGGACAACATTTACCCGAAAACCACGCGAGATATCATCAGCCAGGCACCGGTGGCGTGGCTTTTGCTTGTCAAATTGGAAGCTGCTGTTTTTTTCCTGTCTAAATAACAAAGTAATATATAGTTGGGAATTTGGGGCAAAATGACGGTACGTTCAATGCACTGGTTATTCTACAGCTTAGAATGGTTTAGAGGTGTTGGTTATATCGGTTATATCTTTTACATTAAATATAGCCATTAGCTAAGTTGGCTAATTGTGGAGCCAACTGCAAAGACTTGAAAGAAATCTGACTCAGCTGAGCTAGACATTACCACTTGTTTTAACTGTTCTTATGACATTTACTGTTCTATTCTGTAACTGTACTATTCCAGAGTATTAACTGTATTCGTTTTTTCTTGGCGCTGTCATGTCACTGTCTTTTCATTAACGTTAACGTTAATCAATTATGATCTTGCTTTTCCTTTGTATTCCAGGAGCGGAAAGGAACAGCAAAGTTGGACTTTTTGAGGAAAATTGAGCTCGAGATCCAGGAAAAATGGGAGAAGGAGAGGGCATTTGAACAGGATGCACCTACAACAATCGGGGAGACCACAAAGTGAGCAGCTGTCTTATGTTGCTATCTTGATGAAGACAAAGTTCGATACTTTTTGTTCTCTTTTACATATTTGACCCAGGAATAGTTCAGTATGCAGACGGACCATTTATGTACAAAGTAGTTAGCATAGATTGCTTTATTCAGGAGTGTCAGACACTACATCTTAGCATGTGTCGTAGTGTGTGTATATAACGTTAATGTATTTTTTTCTGTTATTGATGTTGGGGAAAATAAAAACACGTGGGTGTGGGTAGGATGTGCAGTTCAATTAAAAATACCCAGGATTAGCTTTTGAAACAAATAGCCCTATATTATTTTCATGTTTACACCACTTTGCTTGGAAATAAATGTTAAATATCAAATATTGTTGGTCTCAAATACATACTTCAATTAATCTTTTTTTTGGTTTTCTTTCCAGCAAAAACAAGTATTTTGTCACTTTCCCCTACCCTTACATGAATGGCCGATTGCACCTTGGCCATACTTTCAGCTTGTCAAAGTGTGAGGTGAGTTTGCATACAAAACCAGATAGTAATTAACTCAGCTTCTTACATCTGCACCTATGGTAGATGTGTGAGATGCAGATTTTCAGCCTGTAATCTGGTCTCTGGGTTGCTGTTGCTCAATTTTGCAGTTTGGTGTTGGTTACCAGTCTCTGAAAGGGAAGAAATGTCTCTTTCCTTTTGGGCTGCACTGCACAGGAATGC
>NW_018127922.1:1418337-1420351 GCF_001952655.1 Monopterus albus | reverse complement strand
GGTGTTTCTCTCTCTCTCATAAGCACTGTGTATGTGGCTGCAATGACACACAGAAGTATGAAGTATTTTTAGATAGGATAATTGTTCACACTACCTTGTAATAGGAAATTTTAATGGTAGATTAATTCTGAGCACCTGTGTTCTGCCCACTTTACATACTGTGCCAGTTGAATGTGGAGTTATCACCAACTATATTATTTTCTTAACTTCCCTGCACAATTAAAGGAAAACTCATCAGTATTTAGTCATTATCATCTGCTAACAATTCCCTGTTTTTAACTCCCTCATCCTGCCTTTTCTCTCCTTGTTCATAATTCTATATTGTATCCACCAGGCATGTGCAGACAAGCTGAAGAGAGAGATGGAGCTGTATGGAAACCCTCCACAGTTTCCAGATGAGGAGGAAGAAGAGAAGGAGAAGCCAAAGACATTTGATGAAATCATCATCAAGGACAAAGCAAAGGGAAAAAAGGTTAGCTCTCATTTTTTTCTATAAGGAAATCAGTATGTTTTAAAATAAAAGTTAACAATTTGATAAAGTACTGGAATTTTCTGTTTTCTTACTGCCTTCTTGCCCGCATAATATTTGGTTCAGCATTCATAGTCATTCATTTCTGTTTACAGTATTTCTTTTTTCTCTGTTAGAGTAAAGCAGTGGCCAAATCTGGATCCTCCACTTTCCAGTGGGATATTATGCGGTCTCTGGGCCTGAATGACCAGGAGATTGCCAAGTTTGCTGTTGCTGAACACTGGCTGGGGTACTTCCCCCCTCTGGCTGTCAAAGACCTCAAACTGATGGGAGTCAAGGTGACTAATTATGATAATGTAACTGTAGCAAGCAGCTGGCTTTTTTCTGTACCTGAATGAAATATGACAAGTAAATGTGTATTTTGATTTATATTTTATTAAGAGTGAAATACAATTAACTATGTAGCCTTTTTGTCGGAGAGCAAACATTTTTAATTCTATGTTTATATGTTTATTAAGAATTACACGTTGGATAACTCCACTGACATGCCCATACCCAGTGTTTTGTTTGATATCTATGCCAGATTCATCAGGGTTTATTCTCCCAGAACATAATTGGGTTAGGTTATTTTAGCTGTGCCTGAATCCTGGTGTCATGTTATTATTTTGCAGGTTGACTGGAGGCGTTCATTCATCACCACAGATGTGAACCCCTTCTATGACTCATTTGTCAGATGGCAGTATGTCACACTGAAGGACAGGAAAAAGATCAAGTTTGGCAAAAGGTGAAATGTTTTAAGAGATCTCTGTACAGCTGTTTCTCTTGTTCTGTAGCAGCAGCTTTGCAGTAATATAGGGAAAAGTAAGGATAGTAGGAAACACCCCACAATATATAATAATTATGATAAAGTATTACACTTTGTTTCAATGTCGATCATTTGAACTACAGGTGCTGGTCATATAATTAGAATATCATCAAAAAGTTAATTTATTTCACTAATTCCATTCAAAAAGTGAAACTTGTATATTATATTCATTCATTACACACAGACTGATATATTTCAAATGTTTATTTCTTTTAATTGTGATTATTATAACTGACAACCAATGAAAACCCCAAATTCGGTATCTCAGAAAATTAGAATATTGTGAAAAGGTTCAATACTGAAGATACCTGGTGCCACACTCTAATCAGCTATTTGACTCAAAACACCTGCAAAGGCCTTTAGATGGTCTCTCAGTCTAGTTCTGTAGGCTACACAATCATGGGGAAGACTGCTGACCTGACAGTTGTCCAAATGACGACCATTGACACCTTGCACAAGGAGGGCAAGACACAAAAGGTCATTGCAGAAGAGGCTGGTTGTTCACAGAGCTCTGTGTCCAAGCACATTAATAGAGAGGCGAGGGGAAGGAAAAGATGTGGTAGAAAAAAGTGTACAAGCAATAGGGATAACCGCACCCTGGAAAGGATTGTGAAACAAAACCCATTCAAAAATGTGGGGGAGATTCACAAAGAGTGGACTGCAGCTGGAGTCAGTGCTTC
>NW_018127922.1:1406971-1417841 GCF_001952655.1 Monopterus albus | reverse complement strand
TCTAATTTTCTGAGATACCGAATTTGGGGTTTTCATTGGTTGTCAGTTATAATCATCACAATTAAAAGAAATAAACATTTGAAATATATCAGTCTGTGTGTAATGAATGAATATAATATACAAGTTTCACTTTTTGAATGGAATTAGTGAAATAAATCAACTTTTTGATGATATTCTAATTATATGACCAGCACCTGTATGTTGCCTGAAACAATTTCCTCAAGCCATTGTCATTTCTATCCATGGAGTAAAAACAGAGTGAATAGTTTAAAATAAGGCAATGGTAGAAAACTTTGTCCTTTTAGTCTCAGGCAGTTTGCTTTGGTGTTGGAGCACTAGGTGTTATTTCAGCTGTATAGTGTGACTGTCCCTAATCCTCTGTAGGTATACCATCTACTCCCCCAAGGATGGACAGCCATGCATGGACCATGACAGGCAAACAGGAGAGGTACACATATGCAACTCAGTGAAATAATGTAAAAAAGATATGATTACATATGAAAAAAATTTAAAGGGACTGTGTTCTTGCAATTTTGCCAGATGTTCAAGTCACATTATATATCAACATGTAATAATTGTACTGCAAATTTACCACAATGCTTCACACCTCACATTGAACATATTTGGCGATGGGATCAGTCATGATTTAGTCCAATGTACATTTTTTGCCTAGTTCAACTGTTTACTGGGGATGATGAAAATTCCACGTTGAATAGCTAACTTTTTGACTGACAGCATCTGAATCTCTTTACTTTAAAATGTTCTCTTGTCTTTCTGAGAATTGTACTAGTTCATTATCTTCCAACTAACAGCTTTATTTCAATTACAGGGAGTTGGACCTCAGGAGTACACTCTCATCAAGATGAAGATAGTTGAGCCATATACAGCGAAATTCAAGTCAAAAGTTTTTTATAGCAGGTAAATTTAATGTCAAGAATTCAGTTTTCTGCAAAGACAGGATTTACATGCAACAAATAATTGTGATACACAATAACGGCAAGTCTTAATTTAAGACTCAAGCAAAAAGTGTTGATGCTTTCCTTCCCCACAGCGGCATAAAAGGCAAAAACATGTTCCTGGTGGCTGCCACTCTGAGACCAGAGACCATGTTCGGTCAGACCAACTGCTGGGTGAGGCCTGACCTGAAGTATGTCGCCTTTGAGACAGCCAGTGGAGACATTTTCATCTGCACCAGTAGGTCTGCCAGGAACATGTCGTATCAGGGCTTCACCAGAGACAACGGAGTGGTGCCGGTGGTCATGGAAATCCTGGGACAGGTAATAGTCTTGTTTACTTCTTGCTCCAAGCTATGTCACGTGAATTTTTCTTTTATTTTTTTTTTCTTTTATTTATTTGTGCAATACATAACTTGTGTTACTTGTTAATAGGTCAGTCAGATTTTCCAAGCAGTCCCAGGTAATGTGGCAGTGTATTTACAGTCAGTCCAATCAGGCTCTGTATGATTTTTGTTTATTTCCAGGATATTCTTGGCTGTGCACTGAGTGCTCCTCTAACCTCCTATAAGATCATCTATGCCTTGCCCATGCTCACCATCAAGGAGGACAAAGGTATGAGTCAAGTTGGGGGGAAAATGGCAGCAAGAAAATAATCTAGAGAGTGTGTGTTAGATTTTTATTTTCATCTTCTTCAATGGTTTTGCAAAGCAGAATAATGTCATATTGATTAAAGCACCATAATTGAAATGACTGCTCAAAGTGTTGCTCAAAGCAGTCAGAATACCCATGAGTTTGGTCACATTATACCCATTTCTTAAGTGCAATCTTAAACTTTTGCTGACAGTTGCTCAATAGTTCAACAAAAGCGGCTTGAAATGTGGCAGTGTGTTTATATCTAATTTATTCCAGCTCTTGTGGCTTTAGGTCATACATTCTGCACTGACCTTTACCCCTTATCCCTCCCAGTTTTATTGTAGTCTTGGTGGGGTGCATGGAAAAATTACTAGGGAGTCTGAAAAGAGCAGATCGAGGTCAGCATAGAATTTCTTAGTGTGATACTGTAATGTCAACAGATGGAAGGAGTGGCTGCCTTTTTGCGCTGTGAGAGAACATCTGTAAACAGCAAAAACAGGTTTAATTGGACTCAGAGTGCCTCTGTTCTCTTAGTAGACCTATTATATTGTTCTGGTCCAGGATGCTTGAGGGGTGTGGCTTGTCAATTTGTATTCATGTGTCGTGTTCATGCAGTTTTGTAAACAGCCTTAATTGGAATTTCGAAGTGACTAGGTTAAAATGTCAGAATTTCAATAAGTACCAGTCTCTCATGCACAGTGTGTCACCAGGCTTTAAGGGATATAGCAAAGTGTGAGGGTCAAGCTTAGTTGAACTGTGGCATTTATCCATTTCCAGATCAAGGTTATTTTGTTACTTATTTGGGTTGGTGGTTCAATCCCCGTTCTCCCCAGACCACATGTCCAAGTGTTTTTGGACAAGTCACTGTACCCCAAGTTGCTCCCAATGGCTAGAGCAGCACTTTGCAGGGACAACACCATCTATTTGTAGTATGTATAATGTACATTTATGTGTTGGGCTTTTGCCTTGTTGCCATTTTCCTCAGGTACTGGGGTAGTTACCAGTGTACCTTCTGACGCTCCTGATGACATCGCTGCTCTCAGAGACATCAAGAAAAAACAGGTGAGGTTACAGACCTTTATCTAATATTCTACAATGCTGCCAACCAGGGAGCCTTTATACCTCAAATTATGTCTGCTGCTATATATTATCTATTAAGGTTATCTATAATGTGTTTTAGCATATGTAACTTAACATTTTTAAAAGATCTAAAAAATTCTGGTTCGAAGTTAGTCTGCTGTGCTATTTGCTTAAGTGCAGATGGACCGATCCCCCAGGGAAAACAAATAACAGTTAACTTACCTTTTATTAATGCCGCTGTTAATGCTTTCCAAAAGGCTCTACGAGAGAAGTATGGAATTGAGGACAAAATGGTGTTGCCTTTTGAGCCGGTAAGCTGATTTGCTAAAGTCAGTTTGATTCCAGTCATGATGCACTGAACCCAACAAATTTTATAAAAAAAAAAAAAAAAAAAAAAAAAAACAACAAATTCACTCTGAGTTGCTAAATATGTGTGTGTATGTGTTAGGTCCCTATCATAGAGATCCCAGGCTATGGAAGCCTGTCTGCTCCTCTGGTGTGTGATGAGCTGAAGATCCAGAGCCAGAATGACAAGGAGAAGCTGGCTGAGGCCAAGGAAAAAGTCTACCTTAAGGGATTTTATGAAGGGGTTAGTCACCTTAGATTTTCGTTTTTAAAAAGAGCTGCATAGGTCAGCAAAAAGGCAGTTGCTCTCCAACCCCCCTGTGGATTTAACTTTAGGTTTGAAGCTTATCTTCCAGGCTCAAACCAAGTGATTTGCACCTGAAGGCTAAACTAAATTATTCATTAACTTGATATCGGTTACTTGTTGCCCTCACATAGTTCGTTTCTGTCTGACACTGAAAAACTATGCTTAAGTGCAGGTTAAATATGTAGAAGAAGACACAGGCCTTAAAATTTTTATTTCTTCACCCCTGTTTTTTTCCTGTCATAACATTATGTCACCAGTTATGTAAAACAACGTCAGCTGGCTGCACTGTCAACAAACAGTAAATTTGAAAGAAATAAGAAATGTAGACACAGTCTGCAACAGCACATTAAGCAGAGCACAGTTCATACTGATTATTTGTCTTCCCACTGAGCAGTTTATGATCGTTTGTGATTGAAGATTGCACTACAGCTTCATATAGCCCATTTATTCTTGGCAGAGCTGCCAGAATTGTGAAAGATATGCATCAGTATGAATGACAAGTTGATGTGTTTGTGTGAATGAACTCCTGTCTTAGATCATGCTGGTTGATGGCTACAAAGGGCAGAAGGTTCAGGATGTTAAGAAGCCCATTCAGAAGATGATGGTGGAGAGGGTGAGACATTCTGTTTTAGAGGCGAAAAAAGTCTTTTAAGAAAAATAAAGGATCTTCAAATAACAATTGTAGAATGACTTTATGCCCTGAGTTTGCTGTTTTCTTAAACCTGTGCACTGAGTATTTCAGAGTTGATATGCTAAGTCTGATAGAGGCATGCCATTCGATTTCTGTTTATTTTTAGTGATGTTGGTTTTGGTAACCTATCACAGGGCGAGGCCATGATCTACATGGAGCCAGAAAGACAGGTCATGTCGCGTTCAGCTGATGAGTGTGTGGTGGCTCTCTGTGACCAGTGGTAAGTACTACATGAATTCTGGTGACAAAACTATTTAGGTTTTATAATATAAAGTGTATTCATTAGTAATATCTTCGAAGAAATAATTTGACTTCAGTGGATCTGAAGCTCCATGGTAGTGTTATAGAAATTAGTTGAATAGGAGTTAAAAGTTTTTTGTTTTTGTTTTTTCTTGTGATGCAGTCTTTGAATGAGTTCATTATATTAACTAAAATTTGAATAAATGATGACTAAAAAAATGTTATTTAGACCCAAAATTCTAAATATATCCACAGTGAGTTAATCTATATTGGAATGTAGAATGATTGTCTGATGCCATTTGCCATCTTATGTGTCCTCCAGGTATTTAGACTATGGGGATGCTGAGTGGAAGCAACAGGCCAATGAAGCCCTGAAGTCTTTGGAAACGTAAGACCTGTGACGCATAGAATTTCCTTCCCTGCCACATTTGTATGCAGTGTTTTCCCAAGTTCCTGGGAATCTTTAGAAAATCTATTATAGTGTGTCAAAAATAAATGTGATTACTTTACAGCCAGTTGTTAGTCTGAAAAGACTAAGACTTATTATATTCTCTGTTTTGCACAACATTGCACAGATTTTGTGAAGAGACCAGGAGAAACTTTGAGGCAACTTTGGCCTGGCTACAGGAACATGCCTGTTCTCGTACCTACGGACTTGGTGAGTGTTTGCCTCTATTGATTCTGTGTGTGTCAGAATCACACTGAGGGTTTTTGTGGATGACATATACATATTGAGTTTTATATATACATTTGAGGCTGCTGTCATCTTTGTCTCTGTCAAAAGTAAAATAGTTTATTTTATTAGGATTAAGTTTAGCACCCAGCCAAAGAGCCAGAGTATAGCTGACTTTTTGGTCTATAGATGGAGACAGAGGACTGATGATAAAGCAACAGTCTGCTTTTCTGTTCATGCAGGAATAGATGCAGACTGAAGGCCAGCTGGCACACAGTACTGGCCAGATTAGTACAGTTTAGGCCCATTGTCAACTCCTACTGTAGACATCTCCCCACACATGACAAACCAACCGGCATACCAGACTGCTGGTGTAGTATGCTGATTGGATTGACTAGATTTCTATTTTTTCATACAGAAAAATCTATTGGCTATAGATAATGGACTGTACCCCAGTCACAAAGAATATCCAGTGTGTAAACCTAATGCCTAGTGAGTTTTAAAAAGAACTGAGTAATGTTTTAAAGTTATTTGTCATCTCTATGTTCTGTTCTAAAATGCTCAAAAGAAAGTTCTTATTTTTATTTTCAAGAAAAATCAGGGTGTGATTTCTGTCAATTTTAATATTAAATAATTCTCTAATTTATGCATGTAGCTACTTCCCACAGTAATTATTCAACCACAGAAAGCTGGAGAAAGCTCTCATTGAAATCTGCATAGAAAGCCAAAACTTGAATGCATTGCATTTGTGGCAGAAGATACAGAGCAGGTAACAGTTCTTTTTGTTCATCTTTTTTTTTCTCCTTCATGACTGTGTGCATGTCTTTCTCTCTGGGTTTTCTGGTTGTGTGTCTGTGCCTCCTGGTTACCATAGGAACGCGGCTGCCTTGGGACGAGCAGTGGTTGATTGAGTCACTATCAGACTCCACCATCTACATGGCTTACTACACCGTGGCCCACCTCCTCCAGGGAGGTGTGCTTAACGGACAGGGAGCCTCACCACTGGGCATTAAGTATGAATACACGTACACAAAAGCATACACATCACTTTTTGATTCCTTTCTTTTCTTGTCCTTGTCAAATACAAATGCGATTCACTTGATGGAGAGAGACTAAAATTTAATATATAACTACTATACAGCACTCAGAGTTTACATATCCTCCGCCAAGGCTGATCTGTTTCCCCACAATGCCATTACACCTAAAATCATTATTCCCATGATAGTTTGACCCTCATAATATGATTCCTTGACCATGAAAACCTACCCCTAGTATTTGGAATAATACTAATAGTATTATCACTTTGAAAGTTATTCAAGAAGAATAGTATTACAGTAATGGCGAGTTTCTTTATTATCTAGCTCAGCAACTTTTGAAGAAATGTCAAATCAGTTGACACTGAATCAGCAGAGGTTCAGTCACAATTTGATCTTGGTCTAAATTGGTAGCATTATTTGTCTCACAGTAGTCAGTTTTCCGTGAGCCCTATAAATCTGAACATTCAGCAGATCCTGAGTAATACTTGGGTCCAGATCAGACTTTAGTGTGTGGTGGAGCTTAGGAGGATGTTATATTGCAATTTTTGTCCAAGTATTGTAGGCACTGAGTATGGAGTTGGAAGCAAAAATGTTGACTTGACTGACGGATTCTATTTCTCTCTCTCCTTCTTTTTTTCCATTCCACAGGCCGGAGCAGATGACCAGAGAGGTGTGGGACTTTATCTTCTTTAAAACGGCTCCTTTTCCCAAGACAGACATCCCTAAAGAGCATCTACAGAGGCTGAGAAGGGAGTTTGAGTACTGGTACCCTGTGGACGTCCGTGCGTCTGGCAAAGACCTGGTGCCCAACCACTTGTCCTACTACCTGTACAACCATGTGGCCATGTGGCCCAAGGACAAGTAAGTCTGGCTACTTGACTTACCCATACAGAGTATACAAGCAACAAATGAGGAGCTACTGAATATTCATCAAGCAATGCAAAACAGTCAGGTGATTTAAGAAGAGGATCTGTTTTTGAGGAACAAAGTGTGACCTTAATTTTATTTGTTGTCCTTTATGGATTTTTCTTTTCCTCTTAGCTGGTGTTTTTCTGCAAGTTTTAATGGACTTCCAATAAAATAGTTTGACATTTTGGCAAATGCATTTATTCGCTTTCTTACCAAGAGGTAGATGAGAAGAGCAGTACCACTTGTATTTTCTGTATGGTAAATGTGTAATTTAAAAGGATATTGATCTTTTTATTTTTTGTTTGGAGGAGCAGCAACTTTGGATTAGCATTTACTTAATGATAGTGGTGATGTCGATGCTGACACTGAGACTGCTCTTTATCACCGACAGTACTAAGTGGCCACAGGCAGTGCGAGCCAATGGACATCTGCTCCTCAATTCTGAAAAGGTGTGAAATACTAATTTGTATATATTAATGTCTCTATTTGGTAGTAATTTATAGTCACAGGAGAAGTAATCTGGTCCCCTCTGAGGTCGTCTTTTTAGTCCTGTGTGTGTGACTAGATTTGAAGTATTAATTAGACATAGTTATCAAACCTATTTTGTTTAAAATGTACTCTTCTTATGTGCCAGTAATTTACTTGTGTATGATCCTGTCAAAAATATTGATTGCTGTTGTGCTGCTGATTAGCACTTTTGCTTTTTCTCTAGTTTTAAATGTAGTCTGTGACTCACTGGTTTTATTCTTCTGTTTTGTAGTGAACTTATGTGGGTGGGCATACTTGAGAGATTCTGTCTGCTAACATCTGTTTTTCCATTCACCAGATGTCTAAATCAACTGGAAACTTCCTCACTCTCAGCCAAGCAGTTGACAAGTTCTCAGCAGATGGTACATTGAGCTTCTTCTTGATTTATCTCATTACATGTTCTAGGCCTTTTTTCCTTCTCTCTCCTAATTTTTTTTTTATTTTTTTTATCCAATATCTGTTGTGTTTCATTGGAGCATGGGAGAATAACACATCAGGCATAAATTTAGAGCTGATGTGTGGTTTCATAGTGCATGGGCCATTACATTTTATACTATACTATAAACATCTTTTATGCCTGGATGATAATAATCACAAAATGCTCAGTCTTCATAAAATGGCTGAAGTGTTGACACTGGGTGCTGTGATCTGTTGTGTCAGATCATACATCATTGTAAGTAAAGAGTTTCTGTATAATAATTTGCTACGCATGCCTTAATCAAGTATGACCCGTAAGGTAGTGCACAGTATATTCATTGTGATCTCTTAACTAGAAGCCACTGATTAATGCCCAACAGCTTTATTGGAAAAGAAATGATGTATTTGCATGTCATTGTGAAAAGGACATTCTTCCTGTTGGTCTCTCTACAGGACAAGATAAGGAGGAAAGAGCAAAAGTGTAGACTTTAAAATAAAATTTTTATTGGAACTTGAGAGGAGGGCAAAGTGGAATTCTGAGACCAAGAATGAGATTTGATGTACAGTGCCAGAATTAGTTTCCGAAAATGGTTATATGATCTTTTTCCATTGGTACCTGGAGAGTATGCCCTTTAATTCTGATATCCATCCCTCCTGCCCTCAGTATACATAAGAACTAGTCCATCTCTCTCCTCTGAGCTGTTGTTTTTTTTTTTCCTCCCTTCTTTGATTTCATGTTCCGAAAAGATGTCTGTTGTCTTGTCATGTGAGTAAAGAACACCATGATCTGATGGGAGATACATATTAAGGTGACTTTCTGTGTAAGAGTACGGGGTCATGTCTGCTCGGTATTATACGTTTTCTCAGACTAGTATTTTCCACAAAGCCTGTGAACTTGGCCTTGTTCATGAGAAGCATTTTGCAGAAGATAAAAGACGGTGTGTTTCCATGTGTGCCATAAAATTACAGGGACAATACAGTATATAGTTGACTATTTAATTTGAGCAAATCACAAAGACGACGGTGAGAAAGGAGACATTTGGTCATGCAAAGGTTTTGCTCTGAAATGTTAATTATAAATCAAACCCACAATATTGTACCCTGTATTTCCTGCTGTTTTAACACATCTGGCCACTTCCTTTTTCAGGTATGCGCCTGGCTCTAGCAGATGCTGGCGATACAGTGGAAGATGCCAACTTTGTCGAGACCATGGCTGATGCTGGCATCCTGCGCCTCTATACCTGGGTGGAGTGGGTAAAGGAGATGATTGCAAACCAGAACAACCTGAGGACAGGACCTGCCAACACCTTCAACGATCGGGTCTTTGCCAGGTAGGTTCCAGAATTCATTAAGAGGGGGTATGTTTTGACATGTTCAGAGGTTTATAGCTCACATAAATTATTAAAATTTAATTACCACATTAGGCAAGGGTGTATACAGGGGTTTGTAGATCAGGCAGATTGGGAATTTCATCTTTAATAACTGAACAACAATAACAGGGTTTTTGCAGTGTCAGTGGATGCAAGAATATACACGAGAAACTTGTACTGGCAGTTAAAATTGAATGTGTATTATTTATTTAGTTTAATGTACAGTGTGTCAGACAAACCACTGTAAGGTGAAGACCCCAAAGGGTCTTCTTACAGTCACTTTTATTGTTTGAATAACCCAAAAGGATTTATTTATCACTGACAGAGAAATGCTCCCACTGGAGAAGCTAAAACCTAGCAATGTTTGGGTTTTTACTTTGGTCATTTACTTAATTGATTAGGAGATTTATAAGTTATTAAAACTTTGATGAGTTGATTTTGTTGTAAGTAAAAATAAGATGCATTGTGGTCAGTTAGCACTCAAAAACTAGCAATGAAACCAGGTAATTAGATGTAAACCAGTCCAGTTTGGATTCCTTTGGAAAATTCTTACCTTCATGACTTTACTTTTCAGTGCTGAAAAGTGAATGGTAAACTGACATTGCACACTGAAATGGGTTGTGTCTTGACTAGTGAGATGAATGCAGGCATCTTGAAGACAGAGCAGCACTATGACAGGATGATGTACAAGGAGGCTCTGAAAAGTGGCTTCTTTGAGTTTCAGGTAAATAAAATGTCCTTCTGTAAAAACAGCCCTTTAATACTCTGTTTAAACATCTTTATATCTTAAAGACAAGCATTATTTTCAACCTTCACAAGCAGGTTGTGATATTATGTATATTGTAGTGACAGATTATACACTTAGAGGAAAACAAAACGGCAATCAAATCTCATTATGAATTCCCTGGATACTTGAGGAATTGCATAATAGTCATGAATAATGATGACCTTTCATCAGTTTTTATGTCTGTATGCAGGCAGCCAAAGATAAGTATCGTGAGCTGGCTATCGAGGGCATGCACAGAGACCTGGTCTTCCAGTTCATAGAGAGGCAAACTCTGCTGCTGGCCCCCATCTGCCCGCACCTCTGTGAATACACCTGGGGTCTTCTGGGCAAGGTAAGAAGAAGCATATAGATTTGGCATCGTACATATTCTGAGGTGCCCTTGTGCTCTGACTGGATTCAGATCTGACTTTCACCCTCCTTGCGAGCTTTAAGCTTCCTGTTTTCATTGACATTGATTTCATCAACAAGGTAAGAAACAAAATGGCTTCATGTGGCCTAGTCCTGTAGCAGTGCTGGTCTCACAGCTCATTTACCTATGTGAAATAGCTACTAACACTCATTTACCGGGAGCCTGTCATCACACTATGGGCTTCTCTCTTTCATCAGTATGAAAGGAATGCACACTCTGTTGTATGCTCCCCACAGCACTGAGCGCCCAGAATATTTTTAACACTCCAATTTATGAATATGAACAAGTGTTGCAACACTGTAGATGGGTTTTTCAGTTGTCGCTTAGCAACAACAAAAGCCCCACAACCGGTGTTTTCTCTAGTCACGTGTTCAACACCTCTAGCTAAAGAGCACACATCAGTTTGGGATTCCTGCACATGCCCAGTTAATGTGGAGTGTGGCTAGTTTTATTGTAAAGGTGGTGTGCCCCCTCCCTTTCTACATACA
>NW_018127922.1:1390624-1406921 GCF_001952655.1 Monopterus albus | reverse complement strand
ATTTTCTCGCCCTGATAGACCAATTCTGTAATGAAGGCATCGTGGCCTGTGGCAGGTCCAGTTGACGAGATTCTGATCCGTTCCTCTCAGTACCTAATGGAGACGGCACATGACCTCCGACTGCGACTTAAAGCTTACATGCTGCCCCCAAAACAGAAGGTAAAATGTGTCTGTTTCCCAAGCTTCACTGTCCCTACACTGCTGTAATGACTTTATTAAGTAACTGTGAAAATGAATATTGACTTGAAAATTGCATTGTTCTTTTTTTCTTAATGAAATCCAGCACATCTCAGTGTTCACTAATTGTAGTAATTAAATCAGAGTCAACAGTGTGTCAGTGTTTTCTCCCTCAGGTGTTGTTTAACAGTTTCATGGTTGTTTAATGGGGAGCACAATGAGACAGAAAATAAAAAAAGCACAACAAGCTCAAAAATATCAGGAAGCAGCAGTGTTTTATCATTATCTGGATTTAGTATAAACTCTGTTTATGGAATCTGTGTCCTTTCAGGCCACTTACTGAATATATTTAGGGTTGTAAATAACTAGACCAGCTAAAGCTAAGAACTAAAGCTTCTTTGCCATTAAGATAAATAATTACCCGAATTCAGCTAAAATGTATGGTTTGTATTTTGCCTGTTAGAGAAAACAGCTATTTCAAGAATAATAGAGTAAACCTTCTTATTTACTGACACAACTAGTTTTTGTGTGGCCCACACCTCTGGCATGTAGGCCTTCTGTCTCTGCCCTGCCCTGCCTGAGACTTAGTCTGTGTTGGGTTCATTGAATGAAGGTGGTCTGTTGTTTAACAGTTCAGCACTTTAGTAAGGAGCTGTAGGCAGCTGGAAGAAAAACAATACAATTTGAGACAATAGCTCATGCCTCCAGACCACTGTTAGCGATTTGGTGCAGTTGTACGATAGAGGGATGGTGGCAAAAAGAGGAGAAAAGGAAAGATGAAACCAGATGTCTTATTATATTAACAGCATTTTTGTGTATGCAGATGCAGGATGTGACCATAATTATACAAGACCATTTGGGTTTATGAATGTGCAAAGCACTATAATGAATAAATGTCAAGTTGATAGATTTTTCAGAGGTAGTATCCCATTTTACGTGACCTGAATACATGTAATGTCCTTAGCAACAAAAAGCACTGTACACCTTCAAATCAAGCAAGCTGTTTTGGCTTTCTGTAATATGCCTATTAGTTTTTATCAAATTTTCATAATATAAATATATAGTGGTAATATGCTACACATAGTCATGTTTATAGTACAAACCACCCACCCCCAAAATATAATCAGTCACTATATTGAATCAAAGCAAAACTCTCACCTGACTAGAATGGATAAATGAGATGAACCTGAAATGCTCCTTTTTTTTTTAAATTGATATTCCTCCAACAGAAAGGTGACTCAAAACCCCCAGCCAAGCCCTCCCACTGCACCATCTACGTAGCCAAGAATTACCCTCCATGGCAGCACAGTGCCTTATCCTTGCTCGGCAAACACTACAAGGTGAGAAACGAAAACAGCCAAGCATTCATACACCACAGGCGTCCATAGCATAGTGATGCGCTCAGTACTTACTCCTACCCATTTATATGTTCATAATTGTGTCTCAAAGGATCAAGTACATAATGCTGTTTTCTCTACCAGTTATTGTACCCAGTACGTCTCTCTCTGTTTCTGTCCAGAGCAACAACGGGGTCCTACCAGACAACAAAGTGATAGCAAGTGAATTAGGAGCCCTACCTGAACTGAAGAAGTACATGAAGAGAGTCATGCCTTTTGTAGCCATGATCAAGGTAAATTTGGAGGAAAACAGTTGTGTGTCTGTGTAAAGGCACATCCTGTCCTCTGTGCACCCACACTGCCCACTTCTAAAATGGGAGACATCATATTGTGTCAGTTTTATGTGACTTTTTTTGTATTATATGTATTAAACTCAATGCCAGTAGTCTGCATGCATTTGTCATCGTAGTCCCTTTGTGTTCAAGTTGTTTGTTTATCACCTACAAAGCTATTTGCTCAGTGTGTCCATAAAGTGGCTTATCTGTTGTTTGCACACAGCTTTGTTTTTGATTGGTCTAAAGTCTGCCTTGGTAATTCTGTTGAAATATTGGTGTCTGCATTTTCAAAAGCTGCATTTATTATTTTTTAGGTTCTTCTTTGTGTCAAACAATGGCAAAACTCTAGCAGTACGAGAAAATTTGAATAACAGAATGCTTGGTCTGCAACATTCAGTATGTTTTAAGAGTACAAAATATACTTTTGACAGGGTTATTCAGCTTGCTTCTATGTTTGGCACATTTATATAAGTTTGGCTGCACATAACCTTTTGCATTTTAGCAACTTTGTATTCTTTTGGCTGTGTTAAATATCCATCAGAGTGCATCAACTACATCATTTCTAGTTAAGGTGTCCTTTTTGTCCTGGACTGACAGGATGGTTAAAATGACATGATTTCACTCTATTAATTGTTCTGCTTTATAAATACAGATAAGGTCACATTGCTAATGAAAGATTAAAAGTATGATCTCCTGTCTCCCAGGTGCACAGAGCTTTGTTCAGGTGTTGCTGTTTCACTACAGTGATCAAACAGAATGAACCTTATAAATAGTCATGCTGAGCTTTGTGTTCATCCATTGTTTGTGTCAAGTTGTTTTCTCTCCCAGCTTTCCTTGTTAGATGATTTGTTTTTGCATCTTTTGTTCACAATGCTTTTTTTTTGTTGTTGTAATAATCTCATGGTGGCAGCATTAGCATGGTAATGAACCTTCTGCACAACGTTGAATTAGAACCTAAAACCTGATTTCTTTAATACGTGAGTAAAATATCAGGTTTGCTACCCTTCTCCTAACTGCTGGCATGTCGGAGATTAACAAATTAAATCTTAAAAACTCAATTTATACCCAGGAGAGTTTTAGATTATTTTTTTTTTCCATTTCCATCACTGTGATTCTGACTATTTGGGTTCTGCTGTGTGTTCTTTAGGAGAACCTGGAGCAGAATGGACCCAGGGTTTTGGATCTGGAGCTGGAGTTTGACGAGCGGGCAGTTCTAATGGAGAACTTGGTCTACTTAACTAATTCTCTGGAGGTATATTTTGTTATCCGTCAGTCCTCAAGTTAAGCATAACATTTAATGCAGACCCCACTCAAAAAGCTCTCTGTCCCAACCAAAAACACTTTTGTGAGCCCAGAGCTTTGTTAAAGGTTAGACAACAGCCACAGGCAGCAAATATCATCTCAGCTTCTCCTATATGTGTGCAATTTACAGAATATGTTTGCTTGATCAGGTTCTGTTTGTCTTTACCTAAATGTCAAGCTATAACATGCAGTTAAAGCATTTTGGGTTCTCAAAATTACATCGGCCTTTAAAGCTGAGCTTTGCTTTGTGCAAGGTACCGAGGCACCCGAGCTCAGTTACTACTCAGGAAAGCTCCTAATGCTTTAGTCTGCACAGAAGCTTAGCCTAGTCAAAAACTAAAACCCTAAAATACCTCTAAGAAGTCAGCACAGATTTAGCCACAGACAAAAAATATTTGTGTTACACATTCATAATTAATACCCTGAATCCAGTACCCAGGTTTCTGATTGTTCATTGCTATGGACACAGCATTTGGAGACACAAAAGGCTTAATGATACAAAAATATGCTGTTGTGTGTCTCAAAAAAAAAGGGTGATGTATCTCTTATCTCCCAAACCAACACTAAGAGTGGGGTACCACCAAAGTGATGCACCACAAAATAAAGAATGGGCATGAAAGATGGCTCTTCACAGAAATGTCAGCAGAAAAGAGGTTTATGCGGTTTGAGAAGTCTCTGTGGACATTTTGATATTTAGTTCCAGCTGTAAAACCTGGTCTCTTTTGAATTCAAACCAACCTTAGCCAGCATGCTCTGTGAAGGACAAAACTATAGACGTAATGTATTGTTCACAATGCGGTTTTCTTCTTCTTCTTCTTCTTCTTCAACTAGTTTGCAGTCCTCTACACTCTCACAGCGAAATACCATCTGTGATTAGGAATGTATGACTGATTGGTCTAAGCCAGATGTTAAGTCTCTGATCAGTGCAAAAGCCTCATTAACACCACCAGAGTCTGCCAGTGTGCATACCAAACACACCTGGATGTGCAGTCTCTGATAGACGCGAGTAATCAGCTGATTATCATCATTTTTTCCCCCATAACCTTGTTCCTCCCCTACAGTTGGAGCAGATAGACGTCTTATTTGCATCTGAGGCTGACGACAAAGTGAAAGAGGACTGTTGCCCAGGGAAACCATTCTGCGTTTACAGATCAGAGGTAAATGCTTTTGGCTGTGTGTGCGTGTTAGGACGGGTGTAAGCTTCGTTTTCAGTTGCCCATGTGTCAACTTTTAAGACCCAACTTTGCTCTGTGTTTGCATATTTGTTAGATGTTTGTACACTTTGTCTCTGTAGGTGTGTGTCTGACTGCATGCAGCTCTTTTTCTGTACTTGATGAACAAAATGGTTATTGTTCACCCCAATCAAAAATCACATGGCGTTTTTGTGCATTTGTGTCATTCCTCCTTCTACCCAGCCTGGAGTGAGTGTGTCCCTAGTCAACCCTCAGCCGTGCAACGGCCTGTTCTCTGCAAACATTGAGATCCGACAGGGGGACAGCAGAGACAGCATCATCCGTAGATTAGCCAAGGTCAACAGACTCATCAAAGGTTAGTGAGATAAATGAATATGCAGCAGTATTTCATTAACTATGGTTAGAAACCCTAATTGGGACCGTTAATATAAATGAGTTTTATAATCTGAGGATGAAAATAGTCGCTCATTTTAAATGAAAATTGCACTGTTGGTTTAAAGTTGATAAGGGCGTGCACAGATTATTTAGCTTTATGGTGGGAAAAAGTTCCATTACTTGTTCAAATAGCTCAGCTGACCAAGACATTTATTAATGAAGAGATGTCCAATTGCTCAATCTGTCCCCTTCGCCTCTCCAGTCCTTATGTTCTTTCCTATCTGCCGTCATTGTGCACAGACTCAGAGGAAGGGAGTAGCTCTAGTGTGAATATGACTAGAAAAATACTTGGTGCTTTCTTTTGGTATCACATTATCAGCTGTGCAGATATCTCTACCAGTGTATTGTTATCAAAACCAGCCCACCACCTTTCATCATATTCACATAAGCAATGTCAGAAAACATTCCATTCACATTCTAACACCATGTGTTCTGCCCTCCCAGAATGTTTGCTTTCCAGCTGCTCCCTATTGTCTTTGTTTTATATCTTTTAACATGCTGACAGATGTAAATAAACGTTGAATAATGTTGAAGCGCATTAGCTTGTATAAGAGCATACCGTATATGAACTGATTTTCTTTGTAGCTGTTATTGCCTTCTCTTCTTTCCCTTCCCTTCCCTATTTGCTGATTTCTCAGTCTCTCTCATCACTTTACCACTTTGACTTCATCCTTCTCTGTTTTTCATTGTATGTCCCTGCATCATCACTGCATTATTTCTCACCGCCACCTTCTCCCACTTAGTCTGGATGCTTTTCATCCCTTTGTCTATTCCTCTCTTTTCCCTGTCTCTCATGTCTGACCTTGGTGACTCTGCCTCTCTCCTTTCCACTAGACCTGTCCAGAGTGAAGTTGATGAGGTATGAGGACCCTGTGCTGGGGCCCCGCAGGGTGCCCATCCTGGGACTGGAGGAACAGGGGAAATTACCCATCTCTAACAACTCTTTGTTCAGCATCAATCTGGAGGAGAAGAGGGTCACTCTGGCTGACAATGGCCTCACTGTGGACATTGGGGACACTTTGATGTATCTCATTCATTAGAGTAACATTCTCACACACACAGGCACATGGGGGCACGTTAAGCAGTGTGTCATTGGTGAAAGGTTCAAATGCATCATGAAATGTGACAAAATTTGTAGTTTTGACTCAAAGCCATAGAAGACTGACTGAAAAGTGTATGTATGTTTTATAATTTGTCTTTGCACCATTAGCTGCTGCACATAGTGTTAGGTTTGAAAGATCCTCTCACTCTAAGCATCTTTTTACTGCTGAACATGGCCTCAAGGAATATGTAGGGCTAATGGGACCTGAAAAGTTTTCTTCTATCTTGCTCTTTCAAAACGACTCATACAGATGTAGTACATTCAGATCTGGGTTTGGTCTACACAAAACAGATGCTTATGGGCCTTTCCAACTCAGTCCCACTGATAGAACCCTGAGATTATTGGGTGTTTGGGAGGTTAATCTTTAATGGTGTGAAAACAAACTGCAGTTTTGGAAGTGTCCCAGTCCCTCCCCTAATGTTTTAGTATGGGACTGTAATGCCAGAATTTGTATTCTCTTTTTATTGTTTGGTAGGTTAAAGTTAAGCCTTATAAGTATTCTCCATGGGCTACTTTTCCTGTCTGTGACACACAATAAATAAGCAACTTTTTGTATAGTAGAGCATTTGAATGTTTTTGCTGAAAGGCAGTGAATAAACAACTACCACCATGTCCTGTTTTGTCACTGGCCAACCACTTATTTTATGTTACTATATTGTGAGACTGCTCCTGCGTCCTCCTGAATGCTTGTTTTCATAAAGATGGTAATGTGTCTGCTGTGGTTTTTTTTTGTTTGTTTGTTTTTAAGTAGGTGAAGCATGTTGTTCTCTCATGTTGTCAGCCTGCCAGACAACCATTCGCATTTCCTAGCAGTGGTGGTTCTTGTCTGTTTTCCAGAGAAAAATAAAATCTATTAAATATTCATCCTCTGTGTTCTCCCTCTCCTCGCTTTGTTGTTTTATTTGTTAAGGTCATGCATTAGAAGAGGGTGTGTCATGGTTTTTATAGGAAGTCACTGGATCTTCAACCCTTTAGTGCAGAGTGTGAGGACTCGGTGTGAACGCTTTTCTGATGAGGTTGTAGCTGTGAAGAGTTGGAGCTTGCAAGAGTTCAGCACACACACAATTACAATATGCAAATGAGACAGAATAGCTAATAAAATTCAGTTGACTAATTACATGGGTTATTAAAACTAAATTGTTACCACTGAGGTCTGGATGTTCAAAAGAAAAAGTTTAGCATTTAATACTAAGCAGACATACTAAGAACTACTGACACTATATACAGTAATACATTTTCACCATCTTTTAAAGGAGCTCAGCCAAGTGAAAAAACTTCCTTTTTGTTTCAAGGGTTAAGTTAATGTTCATGTTTCCAGGCCCCACTATTGTTTGACTATGTGTCCTTCCACCATGTAAGACTCCTCTCACTTCTAATCAGTTCCCTCTGACTGTGGGTGTTGCATTGGTTCTCAAATGCATCTTTCACTTCTCAGTCTGCTTCTGCCTGAAGGGTGAGTAACGTTTACTGTCTTTTTAACCAATGAATGTCATGGGTCAAACTGTTGGATTAGATTTTTAGAATAGTTTGAGCATACATATGTTGGGTAATTTTGAAAATTAATTTGTATGACTGAATTCCTCATTTATGTATGTTTTATCTTTGTTACATTCTATAGAAAATTCTGTAAACAAATAAGAGCTTTTTACAAGATTTCAGCCTGCAGGTGTGCTTGTGTCAAGTGTATGCCCCATTAGCATCATATTATTTTGTGTTTATGTACCCCGAAGTTTATCAGCCCTCTCTGCATTTCCTGTATTAGAGGAGGAGGAGGGGGGACACAGTAGAGTCTCAGGCTGAAGACAACTACAAAAGTTATCTCTGTCATACAGCTTCTGGCCAAACCAGCCAACTGCTGCTTTATCTGCACCAGCACACACCCTCTCACTGGAGAAGTGTCAGTCGCCCCCTCTCCCCTACACACACCCGCCCCCATCCCCATTCTCATTCCCACTCACCATCTCCTCTCTCATCCCCATGCCTCACTCCTCTCTGGATGCCAGTAGCTTCCAGCCATGGAGCAGATGACAGTCACACACCAGTAAGTGTTTCTTTGTCCCTACCAGTGAACAGTGTTGTAACTATTGAGCACAATGGAATTATAGCCATCAGTTCACTTATCTCACTTATCTTATTTAGTTTCTTTTTTTTTTTTTTACCTGCTGTGTTTCTACTTTGATGTCTCTATGATAATACAAAGAAAATGGAGAAACCCCAGCTTTTACACTCCTGGCTACTAAATTAAACTGATTTTCATTTTGCCTTCACTGCAGTTTGCTGTAGCTATAAAGTGTTGCCGAAGGGTTACTGTAAATCAGATAAATGCTGTATTACAATGTTTTTTTTTTACTAGCGGGAAGCTAATATTAGTTGAATATACTGGCAAAATTGCAGGACTCTGCTAAACCTCCATAGTATCCAGTTGAGTATAAAACATGATGCTGTAGGAAATTGAAATTAGCTGATTGAATGAAATGAAATATGTGCCAACAATGAAACAAAACAGACTCTGTTGGCTAGTTTGGGATATCTTCTTATAATAGTAAACATGCAGTTGTGTGCATGAAGTTTGACCAGCTTTGCTGAATTTATCGACCATCTATCCAAAGGTAAATTAATTCAAAATCCAATTTCAGACCAGGCCTGTCAGTCGCTACAGCCTCAGCAGCTGCATTTCAGGAGCAGGAAATTGGGGGCTTCACCACAGGAAGTGAAGATAACTGGAAATCAAACAACGCCCCTGCGGTGACAGACCTGGTCCTCACACAGCCTGGACTCGGCGTCACCACGACAACCATTACCACCATCACGCAAACAGGGGGAAACTGGAGCACTGGCCTGTTTGACGTTTGTGGAGACAAGACTGCATGTAATATGAACATAAGCACAGAATCACAAATGTATGAATCTCCTGTTTTTGAATCATGGTTTTAACTTGATATATGTGAATGTTATATAAGAACCAAACTGACATCATCATCAGTTTAGTCTCACATTGACAGAGCATTTTTAATGGAATTTGACTGAAGTAATTGTTTTGTATTAAGGAATAAATGTGTCTATCACAAACAAACCTTTTGTCTCTCTCACACACACACAGACACACACATTGTGCTGACTTGTCTGCATTTCCAGGTGTTTTCGGGGCTCTGTTGCCATGCTGTTTAGACCTGAGTTTGGCTCACCAGTACGGTGAGTGTCTGTGCCTGCCTCTCCTACCAGGATCCACTTTTGCCATACGAGTCGGGATCAGAGAGCGGTACAAGATACGGGTAAGTGTGTGTATTCACATACAAAAATATTTATCAATGGGAAGTGAAACTTTGTGCTGCTTGTCAGAGCATCCCTGAAGACAACCACAGTTAGACTTCACAACATGGTTCCTGCTTCTACCAGCATGACTTTACATGTATAATGTAACTTTACAGATAACAATAAACTTGAACATTCATTGGGGCGATTTACTTGTCTCAAGCTACAAACAGTGGCTATCAGAAAAGTAAATAATCAGTTCAAAAGCATTGTCCCGTTTGTTACTAAATGCACCCACAGGTTCAAGTTGTGTGGGTCAGTTTCTGTGTATGTCTTCTGTATGTCTTTTCCTGTGTGTACGTCATGGTTCTGAATGTGCTCCTGCTGCACTGTGTTGTGTGTTTTGAATGTGTGCTTCTTCTAAATGCGTTTGCTTGTATGTCTGTGCCTATCTGCATGTTAATCCACAGGGCAGTGTGTGTGAGGACTGGACCACAGTGTATTGCTGTTACCCTCTGGCTGTATGTCAGATGATAAGAGAGATGAAGCGGAGGATGAAGACCCAGACGTATCATGTGTCCACTGACCTTGAGTGCTCCTGAAGAAAGACAGCAGATGAGAATTTTTCTTTTACAATTCAACAGAGACTGGTGAAGACCAACTGAGATTACTAGGATGAATAGCATGAATAATCAATACTATAAGGTTTGTACTTTTAAATGCCCCTGAGGATGCCTTGGACAATAAATCAAGTAAGTCCTGCAACATTCAAAAAAGACTGGAAAGGACAAACTTTGATTAATAGCATAAACAACACAAAAAGTCACAGGCGTTAGGTCTGAACCAGTGTGTAGAGCTTTACACTGCTTTGGAGGTTGTTAGATTTTATGGATGAGCTTGGTAGCTATATTCAGCTCTTGAAAAAAATAATTTGAAATGGGTGCTTCTGGTATCCCTCACTATCACTGGTGCTCTTGAAGGAGAAATAATACCATATCATAAACATGGAAAAAAATCTGCCCCTGTCCATTGGTGGATTGTGGCAGAAATCAGTGCAGTCAAGGCACTCAAAGTGGGTTGTAGATAATAAAATGCCTTTAATAAAACTGGGCTAAAACATGAAAACACTATATCAATGCACATCGGCACACATGTTTAGCCAC
The DNA here is from genome assembly GCF_001952655.1 of Monopterus albus. Taxonomy (NCBI): domain Eukaryota; kingdom Metazoa; phylum Chordata; class Actinopteri; order Synbranchiformes; family Synbranchidae; genus Monopterus; species Monopterus albus. The sequence goes on along the minus strand of NW_018127922.1, from coordinate 1,396,625 downwards.
GGCAAAATGTTGTATTCTCACTACAAACAGCATAGCGATGCTCAGTTACATAATACATGGGATGGTTGTGGCTACATGTTGAATTCTGCCCCTAGTTGTTAATGGTTTCAGTGTCTCCTTTAACATAGCCTCCTCTCCTGGTCTAGTAGGTCTTATATGTATGCACTGCTTGCACTTGCACTACTGTGTGGAATCATTAATTAGTAGTTTGAGTTCATTGTGTGTCCAGGCATCCTGAAGAAGATAAGTGTGTGTTTTTAATGTGTTAGCTCAGTTTAATTAAAGACATTTTATTATCTACCATCCACTTTGAGTGCCTTGATTGGAGTCATTTCTGCCACATCCCACCCATGGACAGAGAGAGATTTTTCCATGCCTTTGATATATACAGCTTTTCTTGCAGAAGCAAGAATTCATCAACATTTTGAATTGAGCAAAAACCAGGTGGCAAGATGTGCACATTTGGTTTCAACACCCATCAGTGTCAACAAATAGAGCTAAACATCTGGTATAACTCTCCAGACAACAGAAACTTTCAAAAACCAGCCAAGTGTCTTTAATTCTCAATATGTCCATCCAAGGCAATGCTCCAACTACTGAAAATGTCATGTGATTTGGTGTTTGTGGTGCAGTGAAAATATAGCTCTGACAAACTCTGGTGCAATATGTCTTTCCAAAAATAATCTCCCTCCTGCTCTCCATGAAACTCAGTGACGACTGCTCACAGGGACAGTTTCTTCAGTAGAAAGTGGTACAAACGAAGTTAAGTGTGAAATCTTTGTGATTTGTGTGAAGCCTTTAATTTTGTCTCATCTGCCAAAGGTCACCAGACATATTAATGTGTTCAGTCCTCTTCTGAGACATGAAGGGAAGATGAAATGAGGAAACATAAAGCTTTATAGACTTTGAGGCACAAATTGTGCAGCAAGGACATATCTCAACATTAGGGACAATATCTAGAAGTTGGAGCAATAAATCTCATTTTCACATTTACAGTAAAACGAAATCAAAGTAAAGCCAGTGAAGCACACAAAAACTGCCTGGCTTCAGTTTGATCTCAGCACTCATTTGGTTTCTAAAGGTAAGCAAGCATTAATGCTTATGATACGTGATTTATCTCTGTCAGAGTGTGGGATGAAACAAGGATGCGAGTCCATTTGGCATGCAGAACCACCTGTGTGATTACCCGGCATACTGTACAGGCCACAGATCAAATACAGTCTGATCATAATAAATGCTATATTTTCATATTTCTGTTACTCGTTTATCCTCCTATTCCTTGGTTTGCCCTCAGGCATTCAATCATATTTACTCCAGTCCTGATTGCTGTGCCTCCGTGAACCTGAAATGCCAACCAACAAGAAGGAATATGAAAATGTTATTTATACACAAAGCAGATGGGTCCTCAAAGGGCAAATATCTAATTTGTTAATTTCTATGGATGTGGTCGCCCACCTGGCAGCTGCTTCAAATTAAATGGGGAAAAAAGAGAAATTGGAGTCCAAAAGGAGCAAAATGTGAATAATAAAATCCAGGCTCATTTAACATACAGTGCACTGTATACTTCAAAAAGTTAATTTGATGATTGAAAGTAAATATTTTGAAATGACATTGGTGTGGCTGCCATTTTTGCCTATGAATAATTAGAGATAAAACTTGGCTTTGCATTATGGAAGGTTTCCACCTACCTGTTTATAGTCTGACATTTGGAATTCTAATCATGCAAATTAGGGAATCTACCCAGTATAAACTATAGTAGCTCTTGTTCTGCAATGTTGCATTTGTAGTCTGCAAGACTTTGAGTTCTGTTTCTTTGAGTCCTCACTTACTGTATGTGTTCAAGTAAAACTACTTTTATGTAAATTTCATAACCGCTGTAACATAAGCTCAAGATTGTCACCATGCTAATTAGGACAGCAGCCCATGATTGATGAAACCTCCTGCAGCTCCCCTGCTCTCTGCCTACTGGGGGTTATTAGAGAGTAGGATCTACCTCCAGCAGAGCTGCCTTCATGGAACTTCACTTTTGGTGCATAAACTGAAATTACTAAGCGTTTCAACAGCAACAGCTTGTGATGAGTTGCTTCATCACAAAATGAGTGTCCCAGTTATAGTAGATAATATACAGACTTTGTTGTTAATAGCTTCATTGAAACTTCTTGCAAGTGAAGTAGTCCCCATGAAGACGGAGGTCTGTAGCTGACCCACGTCAGTGAACTGCTGCTGTCTTCATTATATTGGAGTGAAAGCGAAAATCACAGAGGCTGAAAATGGGGGCAACAAAACTATCCAAACCCGTTAGATTTTCCAGTGCATTTTTCATCACTTGCCACCTATTTGAAAATGACAACTGTTGTTCACACACTGCAATTTGTTACTGGGTCTTTTATCATGGTATTTAGCAGAAGAAGATAATACGCCACACCCCACACTACAAATGCACATCCACCACACACACACACAGAAACACACACACTCAGTCTGGACTGACGTCATTTCTATCAGGTACACCACCATGTCTGAACCATTAGAGAGCAGTGTTGCCCCAGATCTGGCCCCCCACTATTTGTTTTCTATTTCTACATCTGCTCAGTGGGGTAAAATCAGTCTTGAGTGCTGATCTGGGATCAGAGCTGGGATTTCCACAGCAGTAGTAGAGGTCAAGATTTGGAACACTGAAGCCCATCCAAAGTCAGCAGTCAGACAGGGACCATAAAACCTCTCCTGCTGCTTCAGCACAAACGATCTACAGATGTATCAGGTGTAGATTACAAGCTGTTGTCAACAACAGCCCCTCAGGCTGGTGTGGTTGTGTGGGATATGTGCATCTCTTCCCATGATTGTGCTGCTTCTGAACTGAGATACAAGTAAACAGATGAATACAAATCACAGCTCTGGGGAAAATAGATCGTACCCTCCCAAGTTGCACACATGACTGAATAACAAAGAGCAAAAGATGAAGTGTTTCCCAAACTATGCACTGACATATTTGAAATGAGTTTTTATGCATTTCATTCTTCTCTTCCCTCTTCTCTCCATCTCACCAATCAGCAGACCTGTCTGTACCTTTGGATGTATTTCTTCTCCATTTCCTTTCTCTCAGTCACCCCATCTTTTTTCTTCCCTTCACCTTTCCTTCATTTCCCTCTTTTAATTGTTAATTCATTATCTTATCAGAACTCCCTCTGGCTTTGTGTTTGTGGGGGAGGGGAGGTTTGGCGAGACCTGCGGAGCTGAAACAGTCATTCCCCCGGATAAAATACTTCTATCCAGGACGACAAGCCCCACCTGGGGTTTACATAACATGTATGCACTCTCTCTCTGATCCTGTTTTATTTCATCCTTGCCCTTCCTGTGTCTGGTTCTGTTTTTCATTCTGTGTTTCTCTCAAGCACATCATCATCACGAAGGGAGGGGGGGACATTCAGCTGCTGGTTAGCCTGCAGCTAGAAGTCTTGGCAGTTTGTACAGCGGCCTGTGTGCTCTGCTACTGAGTGGACAAGTCTTGTTTTGGGTTGTATTTGTGTGTTTGTGTGTGATGATGGGAGCTTGGAATTTATTGGCATCACTCCACTTCTCAGACTAACCAGGAAGCCTTATAGATTTTTTTTTTTTTGAAGACAAACAGGAGGATTCTCATGCAGGAATTATTTGACTTCAAAAACCACCGCCATGCACAGAGATTAAAATACTAGAGATTTGCCTGCTTTTGGTTTTTCTTCCACAGCAGGACTATATTCTTCTTTAATAAAGGATGTATTCTTAAATTCCTTGCATGACAAGAAGAAGGAGGATTTTCTTTCCTTTGAGGTCATTAAACAGTGGCAGTTGCCAGAATGAGAACATGCAGCAGATGCCTTTTTTTCTGCCAGCATGAGTTAAAATAAACAAATATGGATTATGTTTAAAGTTCCACCATAAATCATATTGAATTATATGTTTCTATTTTTGTAAAATAAATGTTTTGAAAGAATTAAACCACTTAATGATGAATTCAGTGACAACAGTACATTAATTACAACCATATTTGTAAATTACTGTTGGTCACATTTGTTACATTTGGACACCATGAATGGCTTTACAAATGTTAAAACACCGAACTTCAAAGTTAAATTTCAATTAGAGATACATGTCAGCTTCAAACAAGGTCAGATATGATCACATGTATATGTGGGCTCAAGCATGAAAGGCTTGAAAGGTCAAGCTTTAAAATTTCTTGAAGAAAAAATCTTTGAACAAGATGAAAAGCCAATGTGTGCCTCGGTAAAAACATTTCATAGGAATTGCAAATAACCCACAAGGATAAAGAAGAAGATCATCATCCTAATTTCTTAACACCACAAAAGCACAACCTTAAAACAGACCACAAAATGTTTTAGTTTCCATAATGGGTGCTCTAAGATGTAAGTGTGAGTAAAAAATAAAAGCTTTTATATAAAAAAAAACACCATATCTCTGTTGAATGTCAAGAATGTCACTCTTTGTCCCAACCCAGAGAAGGCAGGCGCTAAATCAGGTGTTTCCTTGATTTGTTCGTTCTCACCTGAATGGAACCTTTTACACACACAGTTGTGCAAAAAGAGAGTGATTTACACACTTCCTGCTCTTCTTGTAGAGATGTAATTTTCCACCACTTTCCTCCTTTGAACACCCATGGAGTTCCAAATACTACAGTACAAGTGGTTTTTGAAAGTTTCTCTTGCAAAACCATGCATATTTCAGTGTGATCATAGATTATGAAATGATGGGTCATCGGGGATGAACGCCTGAAACACTTCCTTCTACTGCAACTGTGTGATCACCTTTTGATTTTTCCCTGCAGACTTGGAGGATCCATAATTTATGATGTCAGTACAGAGCACTAGCCCTACGTGTCCAACAGAAAACCTGAGGGGATAAACATAGCCTTTGAAGGTGTCATGATAGTATTTTTCTTGTGACAACTTCAAAGTGAATGTTTAGGTCATTCCTTCAGTTTGCCAGAAGGACTTTTTGCCATTTCACTGAACAGTGAAAAATGTTTATAAGAGTCACTTCACGCAGGGGCTCTTGCTTACAGGGGCCCCTTGACCCTTACAGGACTTCTGCTCTGTGTGTAGCATGTGTAGTGCATATGGGACCTCACAGGAATCAGTCCATGAATGTGAGACACATAAACCTTAGGCTGTAATGCTGCAGTCTGAGTCATTTGACTTTGCACATTTACATAAAAAAATCTTCAGCACATTGCATGCTGCTGCCGTGATATATCTGTTTGCTCTGCATAATGGATAAAGAACTAGAAGTCACTAACGTCGCTGTACTTCAAGCAGATTAGCGTGGATAAAATATCCTTCATGACCTCCCCAGCCTCTAGAATTTCTTTTTAAAAACTGTGTACTAGATTTCTGCTTCCTTCATCTCTCACACACCAAGACCTTTCTTGTGAAGATGGTCCAGTATCCTACTATAAACAGATGAGAATTTCATGTGGACTGAAGTTGTCCTCAAAGCAAAGACTGCTTTTTGTAGACAATCTTCTTTAAAGGAACAATTTGACATTGCAAAATTATCAAGATATTTTTAAAGAATGTTTTTGTTTTTCTGTCAGTGTACAGGATTATGCTGAGTATGTGATCGGGTACATTAGTACTTGTATTGACAACATTATGCCCACCATACAAGTCAGGAGGTTCCCCAACCAGAAGCCTTGGATAAACAGTCAGGTACACCACATGCTGCGTGCTCGCTCTCATGCATTCAGATCAGGCAATGAGAAAGGAGTACAAAGCTGCAAAGTACAGACTGAGGAAAGCCATCACAGCGGCCAAGAGGCAGTACAGAGAGAAGCTGAATGGCTTCTATTCTACTGCTGACTCCGGACGGATGTGGCAAGGCCTGCAGAACATCACAGACTACAGGACCACCATCAACATCATCAGCTCCACAGACAGCTTGCCGGATGACCTCAACACCTTCTACACCCACTTTGAGACCTCCAGCCACAGCACAGAGAGGAGGA
>NW_018127922.1:1380692-1390314 GCF_001952655.1 Monopterus albus | reverse complement strand
ATGAGTGGAGTAGAGGTGGACTTTTTCAAGGCACAGTAACAGGTCTTTGAGAGCCAGAATTCTTGCTGTTTCTCAGGTGTTCAAATACTTATGTTCAGCAGTGCAAGACAAATAAATTCTTTAAAAATCATACAATGTGATTTCCTGAATTTTTTTTTTTTAATTCTGTCTCTCAGAGTGGGAATGCACCTACAATGTGAATTTCAGACCCCTCCATGATTTCTAAGTGGGAGAACTTGCAAAATCGCAGGGTGTTCAAATACTTCTGTTCCTCACTGTAGCTTAATTTTATATTGAACATCATTTATCAAAGGCAGTGGTGAGATTATTAATAAACTAATCCTAAAATTGAGACTAAAAAACATCAGACTTCTAAACAGCCGACTCGGGATCTACCTCATGTAATTCCATCTGTACTGTTTACATACTCATTTTGCACATGCATAATTGCACACTCACTGCTGAATATTTGCACATCACGGCTCTCACATAGCATATATTTCTCTCTGCATTATATTGTGTTCTTGTTGCATTATTTGCTTCTTTCACTTGCTGCTTTAAAGTGCCTTAGATTTGTGTTACTGCCTATTTAGATTTGTGTTATTGCTCATCTACTTTATATTTCACTTGTATTATGTGGCATTCATGTGGACGGCAAAGTAACAATTTCATTGTACAGGGAAACACATTTCCTAACTGTGCATATGACAAATAAACACTTTGACCTTTGACCAAAAGTCTGCTTCTCATGAATGCAGCTGTTCAGCATTCGCAAATGACTATTTTTGCATCTCAACGTTTTTAAATGTATTGTCATAATTAATTTGGTGTATGTACATTATCATATTTTGCACTGGAGTGTGAGCTCAGAAAGCCCATCCAAAAAGGGGGGGCTTTCTTATATATATATATATTGTGTTACAACATAATAATGCAGAGTGGTAGAAACTGTCATTGCAGACAAGGCCTAACACTGTCCCAGGGGATTTACTGCTCATTATCCACTCTATTTACTGCTGGCTGATGTGACATAGGAGGGTAGATGGCATGCATCTCTGGCAGAATGATGCTTCACTTTAAGCTCCTGGGCTTGTATCCTGTAATATCTCTGTACGGTCAGTGAGAAACAGTAGAAGACTGCTTGCTGGAAAGGTCAAGAGTGCTGCACTGACACAGATAAATGGATGTTTTAAACCGTCTCTGCCAGTCACCATGCAGTCCAGGACCTGTGCTTTGGAAAACGGTGTCATGGGTAAGTAAGTCAGCCAGTCATGAGTGTCTGAAAACTCAACTAGGAGTTATAGGATTTTATAGGAATTCAGGCGGTGCTGTTTGTTTAATAATGATCAACTCCATTAAACCTGATTTATTTTGCATGTGATTGGTTTCCCTTATAAAGACTGGACTAATTTATTATGAATTATTTTTAATACCTGTCTACTTGTCAGTCTCTCTCACACTCTGCTTATTTATACTCTACTTAATTTTGGTTTAACATAGTAAACAAACAAGCGACTATAATATTTAGCCCGTGTTATGCAGTACTTATTGTCTTTGTAACATTTCTATTTTGGACTTTTATAATACATTAATATTTTGTGTTAGACAAACTGATGAGCCTCTGCTATGCGGTTGCCATTCAGCATCCTGTGCGGTGAGGAAACGCCCACAAGCTATTTTCAATCTGTCAGTTCTGTCACATTAGTTTTCCTATATTATATGTCTTCAATATGTTTTTTCATACAGATGAACCTAATATCATGTGATGTGTACAGTTCATGTATATACTGTTGGTGCCTCATGACACAAAGGGTTGTTATAGGCAGGCATGTGTTGCATAATGCTTTTATCTCTATGACAAATACAGGTCCACAGTCCTGCCATTGATGTAGGCGTTCACTCATCTGCTGGCACCTCAAAAAGTGTGTGTGTGTGTGTGTGTGTGTGCATGTGCGTGCATGTATGTGTGTGTGATTACTATAAGTCAAAAGGCTGCAGTACCTTAGTATGTGTGGAAAAATGTGTAGGCGTTCTCTGCGAAGGCATTTGCAATGGTGCAAAGAGGGAAAAAGAATGAGTGAAACAACTGATGCACAGTCACTGGGATTCATTCTCTACATCCTCAGTCCTTCTCCACACTCCCTTCTTGCCTCATTTCTCCCATGCTGGACTTGTGGAGAAGCTTCAGGTGATGCCCAGACTCACTATCAGCGAAATGACTAATATTTGAGCATAAATGTCAATGAAAGAAAGTCCATTTATGATCAAAATAGTGTCTTTTATCATCTTTTAAAACTAAGATTCTTTATTGATCATATCATTACTGGGCACATTCAGCCATTTCAAATAAGCACTATGATATTTTTTCTACCCTGGCCTCAGCCCCCACCTGCACTTGAAGCTGGATGAAAAGATAAACACCACTTGTGCTTGTAGAAGAGGTAGCTTCTGAAAACAGGTGGGAAACAATAACCTGTGGTTTTAAATTAACTATTTCTTGATGAACAACTGTTTATCTGTCTACCCAGTGCTTGTGTACAGCATCTTAAAGAAATGGTGCACTCATGTCACATGACTTGACTTGAATCTGACTTAAGCTGCATATCTGAGGACTCGAGATTTGTTTGTCTAACACCAGTAAAAGACTGACTTGACTTGGTATGGACATGACTTGAGACTTGACTTAGACTATAGACAGATGACTTAATTTTTTTTTACATTAAATATTTGCAGTTTTGTAGATATGCACCTATCCTGATGGGACCTAGTCTAAAAATAATAACATTTGGATTCAAGGATTATCTTGTTGATGACAGTAGTAAGAAGAGAACAGTGATGTGCAAAGTTGGCAGTGCAAATATCAGGGACACAACCACAACAACATCCAGCTATATCTGTCACTACAAAACACAAAGAAAGGTAACTAATGTTAGCTAACTTACTGGCTGGTCAAACGTTGGCTAGAAGGCTAGTGTTAATGTTAAATTTAATCTGTTAAGCTTGGCTTCAAATCGATTGCCCATTTTATTGAGAAGGGTTTCTGATAGCCATGAAAGGCACACCTTTTTTATTTATTAGCTAAGGGTTAGTACATAGCCTGCAAATGCAGAGTTGTACGATGTCATGAGCTGTGTCTGGATTCAAGACAAACATTAAAATTTTGTCTGCAATAAAGAAAACATTAAAGTTCCAAGAAGTTTAGACTTTAGAATGTAGTGGCAAACCTTCCAGAAATGATCTGTGTAGTGTTGACTTGACACACCTCACTGATCTGAGGACCCACAACAAAAAAAAAAGTAAAACTAAGAATAACGTACAACTACTGAGGCCCTGATCTCCATGTGAGATCTCTAATCAAAACATAGTCTCCAGAGTGTGAACAAGTATGAAGGACTATAAATAAACTAGAATCAAACTGCCTGTCTTACTTCAAACAGAGCCCAGGCTGGGATTGTGCAAGCGTGTCCAATCTAGAGTGCCGAGGCAATGTGAACATCTTTTAAGGATGACATGTCAGTCAAACAAACAGGAAAACAATGAGAAGCGATGAGGTGTAGAGGAGACTGACTGGTTGAGATGTCATTCAGTGTACAGAGGGTACACACAGATATACAAGACGCAAACATGCACAAGCGGAACTATATACATGTACACCCACAAAGTGGTCCCAAAGATGTAAATGATTTTTCCCGAGTTACACATATTCACACATGCAAACAGTTACAGTTACATAAGTAACCGCTGGAAAAACAGAGAATCTGAAGGAAATGGGGAGGAAAGGGTGGGAAAAGATACAGGGCAAGGAAACAAGACAAATGAAGAAAGAACATTTAGACAAACTAGTAGAGACAGCAAATAAACAAACACCCTTCAAGAGAGAGTGACTGTGAAAGATTGATGCCACAGCAAAAAAGAGAAAGTAAAGTAACACAGTGCCAGGGATTCAATTACAGAGCATTGTTCTGACTCCCACTCCCAGGGACACCAGCACACATCAGCCTGTCAGTGGCAACAGCAGGAGCAGTATGTATATGTGTGTGTGTGTGTGTGTGTGTGTGTGTGTTCTCAGTATGGACTAAAAGCTCTTGTGGTGATGCTGTCTGTGGTCGAGGTAAATCTGGCCCCAGGCAAGCCCTGCAGAAAACTATAAAATAAATGACAGGATCCATCTCCCAGCCAACACCTACATCATTCATTCTTTTATTAGTATAGCTGAGAGCTAAATAAGGAGGGGGAGATAAAGTAAAGGACAGAAAAGCAACAGGGGAGACCAAGAGATTAGATGGGAGGAAAGAGCATGATAAAAATAGAAAGACAGACAAATATTTGTGTAAAAGAGTGATGAGAGGGGAAAGGAACACGAAGACACCAATATGCTCTGTGTACATCCTCTTCTCAAAGTTTCAGTGACACCCTGGGATGGCAAAAAAGTGACATTTCACTGCTGATATCCAGTGGAACAATGAGGACAGGTAAGGAAACAAAAACTCGTATGCAGGAAAAAACAAATGTCAGCCAAACTGTATGGGGCTCCTTGGTTTGTACACAGGGCAGACAGGTACAGTAGGTGAGACCAGTGGGAGATTAGTGTATTTAAAGCATGTTCACATATGCTCACATTGTTGAGCTGAATCCCCCTCCAGTGATAATGACAGTAACTCTACTAAATGGGCCTTATCCTGAAAGCTCCTTCCTTCTCACAGCTTGTGACTTTATGCTAAAATAGGATGAGTGACTAGCTGACACCTGCCCTATAAACTCAGGTTTTGTTCTAGCCTCCCACCAGTCTTGACCTTTAAGCATCCATTTCTTTAATCCTGCAGCTGTCAGCTGTTCAGACTGGCAGGCATTCTATGCAGCCTCATTTGTTTTGTCTTGTCGAGCTACATTGCTACTATCATTCTTTTTGAAATGACAGGAGGAGAGAATGAGGAGCGACGAATGATGCACTGCTGTACGGTCAGGTTAGGAAGATTCATTAAAAAAAAAAAACAGATGGCTGTTTATGAAGCCCTGTGATTAGCAACACACTGACTGTGTGAGGTGCTCAGGTATTTAAGCTGCTCGCAGAGAAAATTGAATGTGACACCACTGTATGTCCATGATAAATGTAGCTGAATGGAGAGAATGTGGCACAGAGGGTTATTTTCCACTCCAGACAACCATGCCAGAAATAAAGATTTTTGCCCTATGCTCATATTTATTACAAAGAAACCACAGTTTCACCTCATATGCTGTAGAAATAACAAACTGATCAAGTAATTCACAGTTGGTGGGTGAAGAATAAGAAATGAGGGCAAAGAAAGGTCAAAGAATTATAAGTAGAAAGGAGGAGATGATTTAAGGAAGGCAGAATAGAAAAAATGAGAGGCTATAGAATGAAATCTTTATTTTCCAGTATAACCTGTAGTGTTTACATCTACGTGTTGGCAGGGCAGAGCTGGACAGCAAAATTACAAAGGTAACAGTATGTTGACATCAAGACAGGTTGACCCACTAAGCTTTTACTAATACTTCAATTTTGATTGCATAAAATACATGGAGATAGAATGATTTTATATATACAATAGATAGATAGATGTGGATATATATCATATGATATGTAGGAAGCTGATATTAGTAACATTACAGTAAAGTATTTTAAATATTAATTAACGCATGAAGAAAATAACAATAACTTCAATAAGTGCCAACAGTCCTTGAGCGTCCTTGTCAGCTCTCTTCTTTCCTGAACATCATCACATCCCTTCAGCAGTTTAACCCTGATTAGCCCTATACAAAGAAATCTAAGTGCCAATAGTTGCCCAGGGTAAAGGTAAGCTGCTGTGTAAAAGGGCAAGTTAGATGCTACAGTCTGACGTATGTAGTGAACAGAAAACATCATCAGGCATGTCTGTTATAAATTGAATGTTTGATTTTTGCACAATGACCCTTCTTCTTATATCAGTAACCAGTCTTTTATCTTCAGTGCACTGTTCTGTACTAGATACACAGTTATTTGACTGCAATTTGGGTCTTACCCTAATTTTTGTTTGTGGCATTATAGTAGGAAGTAGAACAGAAAACACAGAGTGTGAGATATAGAGGCAAAAGGTTTTGGTGACATGACAAGATGAGGGTGTTATTCATTTCAGAAGCCAAAGTCAGGAATATGACACATTTTCTGTCAGTGGTGGCCTAGTCCATCACCTCTGGTCTCTCTCTTTCTGATATACAGGATCACATCTTGTCTGTGTTTGGAGGAAATAAACATCCAGACATGATCAGAATGTAAATAAGTTTTAAAGCATACCAAGCCAATTTTTGTGCTAGAGGCAAACAACATCTGATCCTCTGTTAGTAAAGTTAAACTGTACTTTGTCTAGTTTTCATTCAGCAACTGTAGAGAAGTGTATTAAGTGAAGTGCTTCCCTTTTCATTTATTCTGGTGCAAATGGACCAAATGAAACAGGCAACCACTGTAAATGATACATTGTGGCTTCTGTTGCTTTCTTTTTTATTACAACATGACCAAAACAGCAAGCATTATCATAGTCCGTGTGCCTTGTTGTTCTTTTGCTGTGCTGAAAATAATGGCTTGTAATTGACAGCAACAATATGGTCTAATTAAGACACAAATGCAATAAGTTAATCTGGATGAGGGGATATTTGATAGCTGTCATAATTAGAATATTGCCTCAGCCTGATTCGTTAAAAAAATTTTAAAAAAAATCTCATCAACTGGAAACTGTCAAACCTCGTAGATTATTATTATGTGTTTTATGAAACCAGTGCTGGTTTTTCTTTGAGCTTTTTATGGAAACAAGGATGCTGAACTTTTCTCTTTCAGTCCATTATGATCCAACTATCCCTACTGTACCTCCACTTCCCCACTCTGTGCTTCGCTCTTCCCTCACGTCATAATCTATCTGTGCTTGGTAATCATGTGTGTAAGGAGCGGGGTTGGTGCAATACTCAGCCTGGGCCCAGGACACCCCAGCTCTGTAGGGGAAGACTCAGAGTATCGAATAAATCGGATGTCTAAGTCGGAAGATTGCAACACAGTTGTGTGTGAGTTAAGATGAGACAACAACAATAAAAAGGGGAGGAGAAGGAAGAGACCTGGGGGATGTGACTATGTGACAGGCAAATCAGGTTTGGAGAGAGGAGAAGAGAGAAAGATGAAGGGAAGAGGAGAGCAGAAATCTGAGATCAGGGTGGAGGAGGAGGTGAGAGGAGGACCAGAGTTAGGAGACAACATCATCTGCCATGGTGCTACATGACTGTTCAGCTCAGTGCTGTCAAAATATATCAGCAGACTGGAAAGATGATAAACTGTAGTGTATACAATGTATTTAAAGAGAGTGTCAGTAAATGGATACAAAGGAGCAGGTGTCTGTTGCAACTTCCATCTCTGGCAGCTCAGAAAAACAGATGTAATATTCAGTTCAATCACTTTTATTGGCCAAGTATGTTACACACACACACACACACACACACACACAAGGAATTTGTCTCTGGTACAGAACTGAGGCAGCCATCTATGGCACTCACATCGATGGCGACACTGTCCCTGCACGGTGCCGCTCTGGCCATCGTGAGCAACTTGGGGTTCAGTGTCCTGCCTGAGGATGCTTCAGCATGTGGAGAATGGGAATCAAACTGCTGACCTTTCAGTTAGGGGACGACCGCTCTAATTCCTGAGCCGCAGCCGCCATTTAGTCCTTAAAATAACAGCTTAATGCTTATTTGCTTTTTAAATATCAAACATGGCCTCCAGACACTGAATAACTGTTGCTTATGTTTAGTCATCTGCATGCATTATGATTTTGTTTACTGTATTCAACAAACTGCATCATTTTAATATTGTCTTTGTGATCCATTGTTTATTAATTTAATAGGTGTTGACCAAACATAGCTATTGAACAGTAACATTATAGCTTTGGTATTCTTCAAAGACAATACAGCTATGGGAGCACAGCATTTTAATACAGAGATTAAGGAAGATCTTTACCACACACCACATCTACTCATAGCGTACCGATCCATGCTTGTACAGCCTCAAGTCAGGGTCTCACAGTGAGACATAAATGGTTAAAATTGTTTTCCTGAAGCATTGAAGACAGGGTTTGTTAACTCAGACTGCATGGCACATTTCTCATTGGCAGTGGACCTAGACAATTGCATTCACTGCACTGATTGTGTGTGAAATGTTTGTTGTATCATTGGTACTGCTTTTCACCAGTTTAAGTAATTTGACTGCAAATATTTAGGCCCAAACCGCATTGTGATACCTGATGTGCATCCACTCTGGTCATCTTAACTGGATTAGCAAAATAGGTTGTGGTAGAACGGGGCAAAGGAAAAGCCTGGGAGCAGGAGGAGGGGTCACCTGGAGCATGGAGGAGAACAGGCAGAGAGTGGAGTGAGAGCGAAGAAATCCAGAAGCCACTCTAAAATAAAACTGAAGTAGCAGAATGCAGAGAAGTAAATAGGGAAGAGAATGAAATGGACTGTTTGGACCACTGAAATGGCTGATCTTTGGAGTTGGAGGCTGGATTAAAGACTTCCTTCTTTTCTCGATCTGCTCGGATGTGGCCTACTGCTTCCTGGGATGTAACCTTCTGAAAGGTAAGTTCTCTTTTCCTTCCACTTTCCTAGCTCCTCAGCCAAGTTCCCCTCATTAACGCACACACACATGCACAAATGAACTTAAAGAGCTGACTCTTGAACTGAACAGAATTCAGCTGATATTACAGCACTTTTAGATTTAGGATAAATTCTTTTCATAATTTAGCTTGATAATATGGATTTTTTGTGGTTATTGTTGGAGAACTGTAATCCTATAGTTAATGTAGTAGCAGACCTTACCACATATGTTTAGCATTATTGTTAAATTTGTGGGAGTACTAATTTCATAATATGATGGTACATTGTTTCATTTGCATATTGCCAGTTTGGCAAGCAGTAGCATTTTAATTTCTAATCGACCACTTTCTCTTTGGCACACCAAAATTTGCTTCACTTTAGCTATTGTTGCATTGTTGTAGGTCTCTGAATTATTTTATTCAAATGTGCTTTTGTGTTTGTGTTTGTGCCTGTGCGCTTTTTTTGGGCTTATCATGTAGGATTCAGGATTAGATGGAGAGAGACAAAGGCAACCACAGGGTGGTAAACTGCTTTTTGTTGTCCAAGACAAAAAAAAAGAGCTGCTTGAAGAAAAAGAAAGGCACACATGCTCACAGATACAAAAATAATGGAGCATAAAAAATAACTGCTTGCCTCACTGCCTTGTCATTTTTATAACCAGTCGAGAATTGTGGTTCAGAGACTTATCAGCTTCAGTAATGTTTCTTTCTGTTGCTTCTTGTTCAGTGTGTCAAGGATTAGGAAATGTGTTTCACAGTTTTTAATTACTGTCTTTTTAATTACTGTGTTTACAGGAATCAAAACAATTCATATATTTATTTCTAAATAGCAAAACTGCATTCAGGTTTTTGTTGATTGCTGTATGTCTGTGTTTTTGCTGCCTGTAATTTGCTCTGAGGATTATGAAGGTGAAGTGAGGCTTGCTGAGAAGGTTGAATCTGAAAAAAAACAAAAAAAAAAAAAACCACAAGCCACCACGTTGCGAGGATGCCCT
>NW_018127922.1:1372494-1380674 GCF_001952655.1 Monopterus albus | reverse complement strand
CATTACGCCATTTCTCTGGCATAATCCCATTGTGCACGCTCATGTTCTAAAAAATGCACAGTGATATCCCTCTAAAAGTCATCAGTGGATTTGCTTGGATCCCATAATAGCCAATGGGGATGTAAATACAGCTGAGAAGAAGAAGCAGAGTATTCAGACTATATTTTCTTCTAATTTGCCTTTGACTGACTTCTATAATTTTACATGTTTTGGTGAACCTTTTTAAATGTAACAAATACTCAACCTTATATTTTCTGCAAAGGGAAGAAAAACCCTAACTCCCCATGCACACAGGTTGGAGGACTTGTTGGTTAGACTGAAAACACTGAGCATAGATCCCCAGATACTGGCTGTCATCCATATTATTATTAGACCTATTATAATGCTGGGGCCTAGATGGGGAAAGAGAGACCGGGAAAGACAGTGAGGAAGTGAAACAAACGTGACACCTTTAGAAATTTAACTTGCAAAAACTGTACAATCACAGAGATTTCCAGGTCTTTGCAGACTTGTCATGTACTGAACGGCAATAGGAAGAGAAATCTGCCAAAGGTTTGAAGAGTTTATTATCCATGTTACTAAATTTCTGACATTTCAGTTAACTGTGTAACACTTCTTACATTGATCCTTCACCAGGATCCTGCTTTGAAAGCTGAAATCTTTTTTTCTACATTTCCTTTGTCTTCTTCCTTTTTCCTTTTCATTTCTGCAGATGATGTGCTGACTTTACATTTATAGAATCACACTGTTACAAGATGTCTACCCAGTTGGAGTGGGCAAGAGGAAGGATTACAGTGACCAAAACGTCTAATAAATTATATATGGGCTTGTACACATAGTTTTAGTCAAACTTGGGGAAAAAATGTGAACCTGAAAAAACAAGTTTCAGTGGTGCAGCCTAACTTTAGCTAATCATTTAGTAATGAAATTACAAAGTGCGCTTGCATGGGTTCTCTCCAGGTACTCTGGCTTCCTCCCACAGTCCAAAGACATGCAGCATAGGTTCATTGGTGTCTCTAAATTGCTCGTAGGAGTGATTGTGCGTGTGAGTGGTTGTTCGTCTGTGTGTTAGCCCTGTGATGGACTGGCAACCTGTCCAGGGTGTACCCCACCTCTTGCCCACAGCTGGCTGGGATTGGCTCCAGCCCCCCATGACCCCGTTTGGGACTAAGCGGTTTACAAGATGGATGGATGGATTACAAAGAGCTGGTACAGTTTAATGCAGATGTGAAACATCATCTTTTAAACACAGTAACTGTCAAAGTCCAAGTATTGAGCTCCTAATGAGTTTTTTAAATAAGATAAATCAAATGCTTCTGGACTAATTTACAAAAATTAAGAATGTCATGCAGCTGCTGTGACAGAAACAATCTCTAATAAGAGAC
Organism: Monopterus albus; assembly: GCF_001952655.1. Lineage (NCBI taxonomy): Eukaryota > Metazoa > Chordata > Actinopteri > Synbranchiformes > Synbranchidae > Monopterus > Monopterus albus. The sequence goes on along the minus strand of NW_018127922.1, from coordinate 1,379,289 downwards.
AATATCTTCAAAGGCATTAATTAATGTATACCATAACAAAATAATTAAAAGTTTCTCCAATAAATATACAAGTATCTATCAAATCCATGTATGTATAAATGCATTTAGTGGTGCTGCATTCATTGTAATTCATTGGGGAGACTGTGGTTCAGTGGGTAGAGCAATTGGAGAGTTGGAGGTTTGTATCTCGGTGCCTGCAGTCCACATGTCAAAGTGTCCTTGGGCACGACACTGAACCCCCAGGTTGTCCCCAATGGTTAGAGCCATCGGTTGAGTTGGCGCCGCAGATGGCTGCCTCGGTTCTGTACTGGAATCAAATTCCTTGTGTGTAACATACTTGGCCAAATAAAGGTGATTATGATTATCCTCATCTTTTTGTGTGCTGCCGTTGTGTTTATATTGGATTAAGAATAGCCTGTTTACTTGATTTTAGTCCAAGGTAAACTCTCTCTTCTCAAGTGACATCTGCCATGATCATTTCTCTCTTTGCAATGCAGCCAGACCCTCTTGAAATGAGTGGCTCCTCTAAAGCCAAGAAAACCATTAGTTGGAGATGAGGCAGCCAAATGCTGCTTCAGTTTCCTTTGCTTCTTTATTGGAAGCAAACAAACCACAAAACTCTATCTGGCACGGATTAAAACCTATGAAAACAAACTGACATTCAAATGAACTTTAAACATTCTAGTTAGTGGAAAAAAGAAGAGTAACCCTCCAGCTCTCCAGCATTTCCTCTCCAGCTGCAGACATATCAGGACTTGTGTGCAACTCTTATCAGCTCAGGTTTTATGAAAGGGTCTAGTGTTAATTAGCCCGTTATTATCAAACAAATAGTCATCAGCTCAGCAGGGTTCTTCCTGATCCAATATAATCTGTTGTTTTCTCAAGCTTTTCAGTGAGCGACACATTCAGGGCAGGGTATGCTCTTAATTCTCATGTTTTATTGCTTGGTGAGGTGATGAAGCACGGGTATGTTGTCAACCTATGCAATACCGAGGACTGTAAGCTTGGATATTAATTGCTAGAGCATTGTGGTAGATCAGGGAGTTTTTTCTCCCCACTGTCACCAAGTGCTTGCTCAAAGGGGATTTGTTGGGTTGTAATACTAGTGATAATAGTGAGGTTTAGACCTTACTTTGTAAAGTGTCCTGAGATGACTTTTGTTGTGATTAAGCGCTATACAAATAAAATTTGATTTGATTTGATTTAGATCAGGCAGAGCACAAGTTGACCAATCACATACCCTCCTTATCACTACTCACAGATCATTCTCTTATATGTCAGTGGTACTGTTTCTCACTCTCTCTTTTCAGATCATTCAATCATCATAATTGCTGTACACTTGTAAGTAATGATTTATTACCCTGCCCATCCTGATCTTACTCTGTCCTCTGACTTCAGTTGGTGGCTCTCGCTTTGTGCATCTTTCTATTCAATATCTCTTGTGTCTGTGGGTTTCAATTCGGTGTCTGTGTGGGTTTTATTGTACTTCTGGATGCAGGATTGCCAGGGTTCCCTTGAAAAAGAGGTTGTAAACCTCAAGGGGATTTCCCTGGTTAAACACAGGTTAAGTAAAGTATAAAATAAATGCATGTGGCATCATGAGTGGGACTTATTTCAACAAGTAGCCTAATTTATATAGTTTTAAGTTTAAAAAAAGACTATCACAGCCCAAATCAATGGCCTACAGAAGTAGTGTGGCATTTTAATACCCAGGTTCAGTATTGACAAATAATGCAATTCTGAGTGATGTTGCAGTCAAATTGGGATTTTCATCCATTCTTTGAAACCACTGGAGTGAAGTGAACCTCCTTCTGTTTGTCCTTTCTCTTCACGATCTTTTTCTTTGTGTGGGACGGTTATCTTGACTGAGCCTTTTTGTTGGCAGTGGTTATAAAATGGTAGCTTGCAATTTTCTTCCCGTCCACTTGTGAACTTGTTTTGTCGGTTGATGGTACTGTTGGGTGGGGTTGTCGATACTGAAGCAGTGGGGTCTGAGCAAACAATCGTCCACATGCAAGTGCCAGATGTCAAGTGAAGTTAGAGCTGTTGTCACTGCAATCCATTTTAAATGCTTATAAACCAGTGACGTGCGGTCAGGGGAGGCAGGTGAGGCAGAGCCTCCCCTGTCAATCTTGAAAAGAAAAAAAATTTAACCATAAAATATAATAAATGTTAATATTTGTCGGCTGGTGTGTCTTGTAGGCCCTTTTGCCGTTCAAATCCGATGTTGAAGGAATTTTTTTCAATAAAGAATAGCAGAATTTCCGTATGTCCCGTTCAAATACATGGAGGAGATGCGCGATGAGGCAGCACTTTGCTGTGCCTCTCGGTGGATCGTGTAATCCTCACAAACTGTATGCAATGCAAATAGTGTGTCGCTGTCCGTCTATATGTCGCAAATAGAGGTCCTCTGCAGAGGGCGCTAGTGAGCCCACAGATTCTTGCGCTACCTTCAATCTTCTTCGTGCTTGTTTATATTTCCTTTACAATCCGCCTTATCAAAATGGAAGATTACATTTCCAAGCTGAGAAAATTTGCAAATCTGGACTTTCAATCAAAACATTTTTGACAGTCTGGACATTTTTGTCCAGAAGGATCTTCTTTATTGAAAACATTTGTTTTAATATTGGATTCGAACGGTAAAAGGGTTTGTAATACATACCAGCTGACAAATGGATTTCATGTACAAGTAAAGGTAAGACCATAAACTTTTATTATTTCTAGTTAGAAATAAGCTCAACTGGAATAAATTTTAACCTCAAATTAAATATGGGTCACGTTTGTGTGAAGAATGCTGATATGAGATATAAAACATAACGCATTGTCTGTTAACAGACAATTTGTTAACGGTTCATTTGTATTTGTAAATCTGACTGTAAAAGAGTGAGTGCCTCACCAGCTGTCAACCTCACCGCACGTCACTGTTATAAACGTTAGCTTATAGGAACCCCATGCTTATTTACTTCACCTATAGATCTTTGCCATGATTATGGTATGGATCTAGGGAGGTGGATCAAGCCTCCTCTTTATTCCAGACTGAACTATCCTAACATCTGTTGGACTACCATAAAATTTTGATTCATTTTTCAGATCATGTAACTAAAGTCACTTCACAAGCCATTTGAAGACAAACTAGCCTTGCCCAAAAAATCATACTATTACAAAATATGATAGAAGTGATTCCTGCCACCTCCCTGCACTTATTTCCCTGCTGCCAGCCTGATTCTAATTTTGGTTGCGATTGCAGTTAGTGGAGACAGTCATGCATCATTTTTGAGAGGCAGTTTTTTTCTGAAGATGAAATTAGAGTAGGGTGCAGAGATCACAGGAGAAGGCCCTGGTGCAAGTTTTTGCATGAGCTGAAGGTTTCATGGGAGCTGAACACCATCACCACTACCACCACCATACAGCTAATTAAAATGAAATAAAAAAAAATCCTCCCAGTGAAATATTAAAAATTAACTTGACTGGAACTTGCAACATCTATCATTCGATAGACACTGTAATTAAGATAATGAAGTTTAGATACATTAGTACTTCTATTTAAAACAGTGTTGCTGTGGAACAGATTTTTATTTAATGAAAACCTAATCTAATTCAGCGCTGAAGGTTTCTGCTTTGCCGTTATTTATGTCTCACTTTAAACTTGGGCACCTTATGCAGTATATATGCGTGTGTGTGTGTGTGTGTGTGTGAATTAAGTCATTTATGTTAGTGCACTGAATCTGTTTTTTAACAGATTTGACTCTACCAAGTCCTTAGCCCCCACCCAGCCAGCCCCCCCAGGAAGCCAGGAAGGCCACAGGCCCTGACCACATCAGCCCCAGGGTCCTCAGGGAGTGTGCAGAGCAGCTCAGTGAAGTGGTCCTGTACATGTTTAATCTGAGTCTTAGCCTGGAGTGAGTTCCGGTTCTGTGGAAGACATCCTGTGTCGTCCTAGTTCCTAAAATAACTCATCCTAAGGAGCTGAACCATTACAGACCCATTGCCCTGACCTCCCACCTGATGAAGACCATGGAGAGGATTGTCCTCGGCCACCTCCGTGCCCAAGTGAGCTCAGCGCTGGACTCGCTGCAGTTTGCATATTGACCTGGCATCGGGGTAGACGATGCTATTATCTACATGCTGCATCAAGCCCTATCTCACCTGGAGTCCCCCGGAAGCATTGTGAGGGTCATGTTCTTTGACTTCTCCAGTGCTTTCAACACAATCCAGCCATCACTGCTGAGGGGGAAGCTGAAGGGGGCAGGTGTGGACCAACACCTGTCTGCATGGATCATTAACTACCTCACAGACAGACCTCAGTTCGTAAGGCTGCATGACTGTGAGTCGGACATGGTAGTCTGCAGCACGGGGGCCTCCCAGGGGATGGTGCTTTCCCCCTTTCTGTTCACCCTCTACACGTCAGACTTCATGTACAACTCCCACCAGTGTCATCTACAAAAGTTCTCGGACAACACCACCATTGTTGGATGTGTATCTGGGGGGGGGGACGAGGGGGAATACAGGGGGTTGTTACTGACTTTGTGGAGTGGTGTGAGAAAAATCACCTGGTCCTGAACACCAGCAAGACAAAAGAGATGGTGATTGACCCCCAGCGGAAATCACCACCACTCACGCCGGTGAGCTTGCGGGGTTCAGATATTGAGATTGTGGACACCTTTAAATACCTGGATGTCCACCACAACAATAAGCTGGATTGGCGCAACAACACAGATGCCTTGTACAGAAAGGGCCTCCGCTTGTTGAGGAGACTGAGGTCCTTTGGTGTGTGCAAGGCACTCCTTCCAACATTTTATGATTCTGTGGTGGCATCTGCAATTTTTTATGCTGTTGTGGGTTGGGCAGGAGGTAGCATGGTCAGGGACAGAAAGAGACTTAACAGGCTGGTTAAGAGAGTTAGTTCTGTCCTGGACTGCTCTCTGGATTCCATCGAGGAGGTAGCAGACAGAAGGATGCTGGTAAAACTAACATCCATCATGCATAACCCCACCCATCCCCTGCACCACACAGTGGTGGCTCTGAACAGTTCTTTTAGCACAAGACTGTTACATCCCCAGTGTAAGAGGAAGCGTTACTGCAGGTCATTCCTCCCCACAGCAATCAGACTGTACAACACATCACTGCAGTGATAAGCTAGGGGAAATTAAGAGGGACTATGTAATAGTCAACTGAGGTGCAATATTCAGCTCCTGGGTGTGAAATGTATTGTAAATAGGCTCATGTGTAATATCTTGTTCCTGATCTCTCTCAAATACTGTACATTGCTCTGCTTTAGGTATTTTTGAGTAGTTGCTCAGAGATCCTTATGGCTGAAACACAGGTTTCTTTCCCCCATTGTGGAATCAGTTGTGTGAGTAATATTTGATTGTTCTTGATTTCCTGGTTGTTTAGTCTCTACTGCTGTTCCTGATTCTCTCCAGTGCTTCTTTGCCCTGTTTTTAGGTGCCTTTGATTTGCTTATTTGTGCTGTGTAAAATGTAATGTTCTGATGACGCTAATTTTATAATCCTTGTGTGTATCGGTCCTAATGCTTTGTTGCCTTTATGTAACTTTTTATTTTAATAAGTGTTCTTTGTTACTACGTACTTACGTACGCATGTGGCAGCAAGTTACAGCAGCTGTGTCCTCGTTGTGTTCTTTCCTGTGTTTCTATGAAGTTCTGTTCTTATGTGTCTGTTCTTATGTTCTTATGTTGGTTGTTCTCTATTGCTGCTGTAACACAGAAATTTCCCCACTGTGGGATCAATAAAGTACCTACAAAGCTGGACTGAAAGACAGCACAGAGGCACTAATCCTGGTAGCACAGGAACAGGCTCTAAGTACAAGAGCAATAGAGGTTGGGGTCTACCATACCAGGTCTACAATCCAGCACATAACAGCGGGGTGCAAGATGCTAGCAGGCAGGGCATACATAACGCCATAACCAATTGGCTGGCATAGTGTACAGAAACATCTGTGCCGAGTACAGCCTAGAAGTCCCAAAGTTAAAATGGGATGCACCTCCAAAGGTGGTTGAGAATGACCAAGCTAAGATCTTGTGGGACTTCAAGATACAAACTGACAAACTGGTAATGGCCAACCAACTGGACATAGTAGTGGTGGACAAAAGGAAGAAGAAGGCCGTAGTGATAGATGTAGCAATCCAAAGCGATAGCAACATCAGGAAGAAGGAACACGAGAAGCTTGAGAAATACCGAGGGCTGAAAGAAGAGCTAGAAAAAATGTGGAAGGTGAAGGCACAAGTGGTCCCCGTGGTAATAGGAACAGTGGAGGCTGTGACCTCCAAACTGGGAGAGTGGTTCCAACAGATCCCAGGAGCAACATCTGAGATCTCTTTCCAGAAGAGTGCAATGCTAGAAACAGCTAAGATACTGCGCAGGACCCTCAAGCTCCCAGGCCACTGGTAGAGGACCCGAGCTTGAAGGAAGGAATACAAAGACCGCCCCAAAGTGTGTATAAGAGTTGTGCACAAGATGGGGTATAGGGATCACACAAATGTAGTTTTCATACAGTCTAAATTGTTAAAATTCTTTGATTTAGTGGAATATAAGACTGCTGTGTTTATGTATAAAGCCAGGAACGACTTATTACCTGGTGGAATCCAAAAGTTATTTGATGAAAGGGAAGGGGGATATAATTTAAGGGGTCAGTTAAATCTAAAAGTTCATGCTATATGTACAACCAAAAAAAGATTTTGTATTTCTATAAGTGGGGTCAAATTATGGAATAATTTAACTGTGGACATGAAAAATAGTACTAGAATTGAGGAGTTTAAATATAAATATAAATGTA